>NW_027040668.1:3845000-3930048 GCF_037179485.1 Ochlerotatus camptorhynchus | reverse complement strand
TTTTGTTGAACATTTGTTCTAAAGTTGTTCTATGTACTTCGGTAGTACTGTACCAGGAAGGCAACTTCAAAATCATCTTCGAAACATTGTTCTGAATCCTTTGAAGTGCTTTTTTCCTGGTAGTGCAACAACTAGACCATATTGGCACAGCGTAAAGCATGGCTGGTCTAAAAACTTGTTTAAATATTAGAAGTTTATTCGTCAGGCAAAGTTTGGATTTCCTGTTTATAAGAGGATACAAACATTTTGGATATTTGTTACATTTGGCTTGAATCAGTGTTCACTCGGCTGTCGACAAAAGCAGGCCACTCTCGATGTGTGCTACGCGATCGTCTGTTTTCTCGGCAGCAACCATTGTGTGGTCCTCCTCATTGTTCTTCATCAGCAGTTCTTTCGGTCGATGCATCGTCGACTTTGGAAAGCAACCGTTTCGTGATGAGTGTGTGAGTGCTGACCACGTTTTGCGTCCATTGCTGCAATCGACGCGCTCTGACCCTCGTTGGCGTACAACAATTTGCCATACAATGAAACTACTGGAAGTGGCTCCAGCTCTGATGGAGGAGGCTTTTTGGATAGCGGAAGATAAAGTGTTTATTGTGTTGTACCTTTTGACTATAGTTTTAAGATGTATTGTATAGTGACCAAGAATCCTCGGCTCTGTAAAGTTAATTCGGTTGAGCCTTATCAAATAAATTAATAAACAAAAAAAAAAAAAAAAATTTGGCTTGAATGCCCTCAATGCGATCTTTAAAAGTTAATTTTTGGTCAAGTATTAATCCAAGATATTTCACTTGGTTTGACCAGGAAATTGGAACTCCGTTCATAGTGACTATGTGACTACTACTAGGTTTCAAAAAGGAAGCTCTAGGCTTATGTGGAAATATTATAAGTTGAGTTTTGGAAGCGTTGGGAGAAATCTTCCATTTTTGTAAATAAGAAGAGAAAATATCTAAACTTTTCTGAAGTCTGCTGCAAATAACACGAATACTTCTTCCTTTAGCGGAAATGCCTGTGTCATCAGCGAACAAAGATTTGTGGCAACCCTGAGGCAAATCAGGGAGGTCCGAAGTGAAAATGTCATACAATATAGGCCCAAGAATGCTACCCTGAGGAACTCCTGCCCTAACAGGTAGCCGTTCAGATTTGGAATTTTGATAATTTACCTGCAGAGTTCTGTCAGTTAAATAATTTTGAACTAATTGCATAAGATAGTGTGGAAGATTAAACTTATTCAACTTTGCAATCAAACCTTCATGTCAAATACTGTCGAATGCTTTTCCTATGTTTAGAAGAGCAACTCCAGCTGAGCAGCCTTCAGTTTTGTTTGAGCGAATTAAATTGGTAACTCTTAAGAGTTGATGACCCAACAAACATTGAATGTTGAATAAGAGCTTATTCAGGCAAAATCGAGCTTCTTCAGCTAAAAAATAGCTTATTCAGCTGTTGATCAACTCAAATTGTTTGTTGGGGAGTAGTTGAATGCCCATGGTGAAATCCAAACTGCTAATCTGCAAAAATTGAGTTCGTATTGATGTGAAGCATCATTCTATTTAAAATTATCTTTTCAAAAAGTTTACTTATTGAAGAAAGCAATTTTATTGGACGGTAGCTAGAAGCTTCAGCTGGATTTTTATACGGCTTCAAAATTGGAACAACTTTTGCATTTTTCCATGTTTCAGGAAAGTATGCCAAATGGAAACATCAGTTAAATAATTTTACCAAGAAACACAAGGTACTCTCTGGGAGTTTTTTTATGAGGATATAGAAAATTCCATCATCACCTGGAGCTTTCATATTTTGAAACTTTTTAGTTATAGACCTTACTTCGTCCAAATCAGTCCCACAGGAATCATCAAAAATATTTGCCCGAGAGAAAATATTCAGATAATCCCGAGCAACCTGATTCTCAATAGGACTAATAAGACCCAAACTATAATAATGATAACTCCCGAATTGCTTAGCAAGTTTCTGAGCTTTTTCCAAATTTGTGATTAAAATTTTACCACCTTCTTTAAGCGCTGGAATAGGCTTTTGAGGTTTTTTTTCCACAATTTTTGGGATTTCCAAAAGGGATTGGAACTTGGGTCTAATTTAGAAACATTATCTTCAAAAGTTTTGTTCCTCAGGGTAGAGAATCTTTTTTTAAGTCGTTTTTGCAAATCCCGCTAGATAACTTTCATGGTAGGATCGCGTGTTCTTTGATATTGTCTCCTACGGACATTTTTAAGGCGGATCAAGAGCTGAAGATCGTCGTCTATTATACTATAGACTATAGAAGTTGTCTGAGTCTCTGAGCATAATATACATCATTTTTGGTTTGCAAAGGAATATTTTGATCGAAGTTATATTCCATAAATGTTCGATATTGCTCCCAATCAGCTCTATGGCAAATAAAAGTAGAGCTGTTGGTATTAGAAATTATTTCTTGGGATATTTCAAAAGTTGCTGGAAGGTGATCAGAACCGAAATCAGCATGAATAACAAATTGACTAAAAAGTTGACATGAATCAGTTAAGACCAAATCAATGGTAGTGGGATTTCTTGCAGAAGAAAAGCATGTTGGGCTGTTTGGATTTTGAATAGTGTAATAACCTGGAGAACAATCATCAAACAGAATATTACCATTGGAATTACTTTGAGCATTATTCCATGAGCGGTGTTTTGCATTAAAATCACCAATAATGAAGAATGTAGACCTATGACGGGTAAGTTCCTGTAGGTCACCCTTAAAAAAAATCTTTTGCTGGCCTAAGCATTGGAATGGCAAATGGGCAGCTATAAACGTAAGTTGTTCAAATTTTGTTTCAACAGAAACTCCCAAGGATTCAAAAACTTTGGTTTCAAAAGAAGAAAGAATTGTGTGTTTGATTTGTCTATGAACAATGATGGCAACGCCACCACAGGCTCCATCTAAACGATCATTTCTATGAATGAAATAATTTGGGTCCCTTTTAAACTTATGGTCAAAATTAAGGAACGTTTCAGTTATAACGGCAATATGCACGTTATGAACTCTCAAAAAGTTAAATAGTTCGTCTTCATTATCTTTAAGAGATCGAGCATCCCAATTTGAAATATTTAATGCTTTAAAATCCATTACTGAATATCAAAGTCATGAAAATATTGTTTGCAAACATGGAGTTAGATTTAAGCATATCAGAAATCATGTCAATTAATGATTTCTGTGAAAATTCCATTTTAGAGGCAGTAATGCTTCCTAAGTCGAAATTCCGTTAGAATATCGTTGGTTTTTTATTTTAATTTCCACTCGCTGCATTAACTCCAAGTAATTTTCGCAGTCCATCTTTAATCTGATCCAAAGATTAACCACTGGGCAGTCGTTTAATGAAAACTTTAAACACAAGCTCAGTTTTAATGTCCAAAGTAAAAAAAAATATGCTGCTTCTCAGTAAGATACTTGAGAAGACATTTGAATCCGTCCAAAGTTTCAGAAAATACACTGTATTCACGGCCAATGTGCAGTGAAAACTTAAGTTTCAAGATGTTCGAAGGTTCCGTGTGAAGAGCATGGAAATCGGAAGTGGTTATTAAATTGATTGTTCAAATTAATTTCATCAGAAGGGGGATCAAGAGGTTGCCCTTTTCTTTTGCGCTTAGGCGCCATGGCGGCAGTGGTTAATTTATCCAAATCGATATCTAAGAAGGATTACCTCGGGTAGGGTCTAAACAAGGATCGAAGAGGAATAAGAGTCAAACAAGGTAGAAAATTTACAGGTATAAAAGTGCTGTTTAAATTTGTTGTAACTTTAGGTAGTAGTAACACTTCCTTCAGCAAAAAGCAAATAGATCCGAACGGCAAGAGCGCTTGATGCCTACTGTCGGGCGCACATATTTAACAATCAGTGAGTAAGCAGCGTTTAATTTACCATGAGAGCATTGTTCTTATTTAGTGTGATCAATGTTAATATGGTCTGAATGAATAAAATAAGTATTATAGACTCTAGCTTTTCTTAAGACATTATTGGGTCCTTTATTGATCCATGCAACGACTTCAGCTGATTATTCCTGGTACTGAATACTAAATCAAAGCTAAAACACCTCTGTTTTGATGTGAAAAGGTAATCAGAGCACATCCTAATGACTTAGAAACACTTTCAATGTTACAAATTGAATGGTCAATGGATTCAATCGAATATAGAGTGATGTTTTAGAACGGTGCAGAGATATCATGGAAATACGAGAAAAGGCAACAAGTTTTAAATATACTTCCGATATACTACTTCTTAGATTTTGTGTTTCCATTTTCAGTTAATGTTTGTCCTTTATGCTTTAAACTCATTTATGAAAAATCTGTTTTGGATTTGAATCATGAACCTTTAATTGATCATCTTCTGGCACCGGATTCAATCGTACACTAATCGTCTAGAATTCAATAAAACTTGATTAAGGTTCATTTAGAGTAGTCAGATTTCATTCAATCATAAGGAAGTATTTTGGTTCAGTATGGTTATGGCTACGTCGAAAGGTTCACATTATTTATTATTTTTTCAGTCATTTAAATACGAGTCCGAACTGTACTAGCTTTTGAATCAATGTGTTGATAATAAAGAGAATAGTTTCGTCAATATTGTAGATTGAATCGCAAAGCCCAGCTAAGTTTACAAGCAGACTTATTTTCTTAAATAATAATTAAGGCAAACCTAATAAAAATGAAAATTGTGCCTTTAAACATGCACCATCCTGAATTCCAAGCAACTGTAGTCGCCAGTCGTTACGGAATGATACATATTCACCGGAGTGGCAAGTTGGCAACAAATGGAAGGAAGTTCAGAGCTTATGATGCAGAATGTATTGCTTTCGTTGCAGTAAGCATTAACCATTGAACGCAAAGTGAAAAAAATAAAATAATGATGAACTTGCACTTTCGGCCAACTGACCAGGCGACTCATTCGTTCGAGCGGAACATGAAAACCGATATACATTCTTAGTTGTCCTGTTTCTCTTGGGAAATACACTAGACGTTTGCTAACTGAAACATGTTTACTTACGAAAATTAATTTCATTTGTCATTGCACTTAAAATGCATAATTTTTCATCCTGGTATTCATCTGGCTCATCTTAAGATTTTGAAATGCACAAATTTGTCACATAAGTGTTCGATAACAGAAACTATTTTCGAAACTTTCAATTGAAAGTTTTTCATTTAGCGAACGTGTAGTGTATCTACAAATTCAATCCAGCTGGAGCAGTCGCTTTGAAGTGACCTTTGGAGCGGGGCCAACAAATTCGCTGTCCGCTTTGTGTGAAAACCCAACCGGGCAAAGTAACGCTCGTTGATTCACATCCTCGATTCAGGTCAGTTTATTGGAATGAGTGCCAAAGTTGGCCCAAGCTGCCAAATGGTGCCACACTATGACGGTGGAAGAACGGTAAATTAATATCACGGCAAATTTTCCGCCTTGGTTCCCGGAACTGAACGTGCATTGAGAATTCACAGCATGAAGAGTTCTCTTCGAGTTTTCCATTAAAGTATACTGCGTACCAGGGTTGTCATTTACCGGATGTTTTTTGAAAACCGATTTTTCGGTGATAGAAGATTCAACACTGGTAAAACCGAAAAAAAAAAACACTTAATTGATTTTTTTTTGTACATGGAAAACGAGCAGTTCCAGGCAGAATTGGATAAACCATTGAAAATTTTGCCTCTGCTTAGCATTAAAATTTTCCAAAATTGTATGTAAAATAAATTTTTAATATTGACGGTATTCTTTTTGAAATATTTTAGCTTTCATTTTTTTTAAAATTTTTACGCAAAACTACAGAAAAATAAATACCTTGTAAATTTTTTCCAGAAAGACTTCACATTCTTAAACAACTTTGTTTCAGGCGTCATTTTGACGAGAAGTGAAGTTTTTGTATTACAATTTATTGGAAAATTACAAAAACGCCATTTTGAAAAAAAATACACGTTCGAAAATGGCCGAATTTTATTAAGAGTGTGAATTATTGCCCATTACATACAATCATGCAAAGTTTTATGCAAATAAGAGAAGGTCAAGTTTTTTCCGATTCGTCATTTGGCGTGGAACTGCTAAAAATGCTAGGTATAATCAGAAAACATGCAATATTGCGTCTATAAGTTGTGCATCTGTAGCACAAGTCATGATATATAAATGACATAAAACTTCGGAAACCCTATGTCAACGCACTGGGAATCCTCTTCGATGAGCTCCGACGCCTGGCAACGGCTGAGCGAAATATCCGGAAATGGTCACTGGTTCGGGGGTTTTAGCCACAGAAAGTAAAAACTCTTTAGTCTTGATAAAGACTGATTGATTGGCTTGTGGTTGGCTTCGGTCAGGAGAAAAGAAATGAACTCGTGGCGTTAGAAATTAATTGTATATATATTGAACGGGTGTTATTCGTATAATGGTTCGATTTGTACTGAATGTAGGTGAAGTTTGGTGCCGGTACTTTTATACCTACCGACTCGATCGAGAGTGATCGAGCCGGGAGGATATTCCTAGGTGATGAAGCTGCTTGTGTATTCCTGCTGTGTGGAGTGTAGAGCGAAATACAATTCTGTGCGGCGTGTGGGTACAATAAAGGGTGATACGGTCAAAATTTGGTCAAGGGAAAACGCGTGTAAATCGGTGAAATCGTTTTTTTTTTAAATCAAATTAAATTTCTTTTTCAAGTTCAATTAGTATAAAATTCAGGAAAAATATTCAGTTAGGCTTCCGCTTTTCCAAATCCGAATTGCCGGGCCTTACGCTTGACCCCTGCCATCAGATTTTGTACAGCCACCTTGTCCACCTTCTTCGCCGCAGAAAGCCAGTTTGCCTTGAACTGCTGCTCGCCCTTAGCAGTTTTTTTGGTCTTCTTTAGGTTCCGCTTGACAATAGCCCAGTATTTCTCAATTGGGCGGAGCTCTGGCGTGTTGGGAGGGTTCTTGTCCTTGGGAACCACCTGCACGTTGTTGGCGGCGTACCACTCCATGGCCTTTTTACCGTAATGGCAAGATGCCAAATCCGGCCAAAACAGTACGGAACAACCGTGTTTCTTCAGGAAAGGCAGCAGACGTTTATTCAAACACTCTTTCACGTAAATTTCTTGGTTGACAGTCCCGGAAGCTATGAAAATGCTGCTTTTCAAGCCACAGGTACAGATGGCTTGCCAAACCAGATATTTCTTTGCGAACTTTGACAGTTTCATGTGCTTGAAAACATCTGCTACCTTTCCCCTTCCTTTTGCCGTATAAAACTCCTGTCCCGGAAGCTGCTTGTAGTCGGCTTTGACGTAGGTTTCGTCGTCCATTACCACGCAGTCAAACTTCGTCAGCATCGTCGTGTACAGCCTCCGGGATCGCGCTTTGGCCGTCGTATTTTGTTTATCATCGCGATTTGGAGTCACTACCTTCTTGTAAGTCGATAGTCCGGCTCGTTTTTTGGCTCGATGCACGGTTGTAGACGATACACCCAGCTTATTTGCGGCATCTCGGAGAGAGAGGTTAGGGTTTCGCTTGAAACTACCGGCAACTCTCTTTGTCGTCTCAGCGGCTTCCGGTTTTCGATTTCCCCCCGATCCAGACTTCCTGGCTGTCGACAAACGTTCCCCAAACACTTTAATTACATTTGTAACGGTTGATTTGGCAACTTTTAGCGATTTTGCCAACTTTGCGTGCGAGTAGCTCGGATTTTCGCGATGCGCGAGCAAAATTTTGATACGCTGCTCTTCTTGCTTGGACGGCATTTTGACAACTGAAGAGTGAATTCCAAAATCAAAATAGGAGCAACATTCTACACACACACACCTTCAAAATGAGGGGTGTTCAGGTTTTTTAAATGCAAAATTGAAAGAAATACGTCAAGTTGATATTGACCAAATTTTGACCGTATCACCCTTTACATTTAGATTTCTGCTTGTTCTGTGTCGCTTGTGCATTGGTATCTCGGACCATCGCGTTGTCCGCGACACCCTATATTAACCTTATTTTTATTTTTTTCCTTGATTTGTTTTCCGTGCTGAGCACCAATGCTACCGACGCCAGGGGGGCAGTTCTCACACCTGGACCCTACCTATCCCCTTAACATCCCAGCGGCGCCGACTGGGATTGAACCCAGACCTGCTGGGGTGAGAGATAATCACGCTTACCACTACACCACCGGCGCCGCTATACTAACCTTATATTTCATAAATATTTTAAATAAATTATTTGAAAATAGCAAAAAAACTAAAGATGGTCAATTAAAAGATGGAAAAATGAAGCAAGACTCGAGAACAAGAGATAAGTAGTTTTGAAATAAATTTCTCTGGGAATCTATGACCATCAATGATAACAATATTGGTGATTCTAGGTTGACTTTTGTTTTAACAGTTGAGGAAGCTCAATATCAGTATCAGACCCTTACCAAGTGAAATAACTCTTCATAGGCCAAGTTTTAAAAGATACGCGAATACTATACAACATCTGCACATAGGTTACAAAGGCACATAAATGTCGACCTTCTTGTCGTACAACGTACAACCGAGCGACTGATGGTCGATCTACGACTTCCGAACATTGTTGAGCGGACGCGTATCACCAAGCGAACCAAGTATTGTGTGGGACGTGAGACGACAGGTGAAGGCAAACACAGTGCTACCCATTGTGAAGGAATTACTCTCAAACAGGTCAAAGTGTGACAATGCAGTAGGTGCGGGTGTATTTAGCGGTAGCCTATATAGAGCAGTAGGCCTTCCGTCACAATGACATTGTAGTGTTTATTCGGCGGAGGCCTTTGCGATCAAATCGGCTCTCAACACGGGCATATCGAGCGAGTTGATCATCTTGTCCGACTCTGAAAGTTACCTTTTGGCCATAGGAAGTGGCAAATCACCGTATCCCCGGATCCAAGAGATCGAAGGGCTGTTACAAAACCCCCTGATACAACTTTGTTGGATTCCCAACCACGCCGGCATCCGTGGCAACAAAGAAGCAGATCGAGACTCGCCTACGAAACACGCAACAGTCAGCCACTCATCGTCGCTATCGCGGGGAAGGATGCCATCAATGCAATGAACCATGCGATTCATCTGCTATGAAAAGAACGCTGGGCGCAACTAACGAAAGTCAAGTTGAAGGAGGATAAACGCGAAACTAAAAAGTGGACCGACCAGCAAAGTTTCACCGACCAGTGAATGCTCACTCGGCTGCGCATCGGCCATACATGGCTTACACACGAGTTAAAGTTGAAAAAAAAAAAAATCAACAACGCTGAATGCTGTGGGACTGTCGTGGATGTCCGCCACGTGATTTTGCTCTGCAGGAAGTTTGACACAGCCAAAGTGAAATATGATATTGATTCAACCAGCCTACCAGCATTATGCAGCGACGATGACAAGGAAAATCAGTTACTGAAGTTTCTGCAGGAAGTCAATATAGCGGAAAGGGATGTAATGTAAGCCTAAATGCCCCTAATTTGGGCCCATACATAAGATTCAGCAATCTGCTAAATCTTATTAGCGACCAAAAATATCCATTAGTTCCCGTCCCAATGCCGCGTTCATCTAGTTAAAATTGATAAATAGCAGATTTTTCGATGGGCCCAATCTTATAGCGAATTCGTTTATTATCGGGGTTGGAACCAGTTCCAACCCAGTGCGAAACCGAACTTTTTGTCAGTGCGAACCTCAACCTGAGCTAGATTTTAAAAACAAACGAGCAAACTGACGTTTGTCAGCAAACAAGCAGACTCAATCTTGATACCCGATCCAGGTTGGAACTGAATAATAAACGAATTCGCTATTAGATCCATAGGCCAACATTAGAGCCATTTCCCTTATATAGGAAATTGTGACAGGAGAGAAGAGCGAGAAGATTTTAAAGAAGAAAAAGAAACAGGAAGCGGGAAGATGATGCAGAGGAAACAAAAGAAGACGGAACGGATGAAGAAGACGGAACGGATGAAGAAGACGGATGAAGATGAAGAGGACAACGGAACGGAAGCTGATAAAGAAAATGAATAAAAAATGTGAAGATAACGAAGAGGATACAAAGAAGACGGAGCGGAAGAAATTTGCTGGAAAATGGAAATTCACGAACATGAAGATAGAAAACTAGAACAACATCACTCTAAACATACTGTTACTTTAAAACCAATAGAACTGACATGAATGCATCCGCAGAATGTAAAATGTCACTGATAAAGAACAATAACAACAACAACAATATCTCTCCAGGCACGGGACAATGTTTGTCTGAGGCTTGCTGTACTAGAGTGTCGTTTGGCACTCCGGTCCATTCATTTATCCACGGAAGGATATATAATTACAAAGAATGCCGATGTACACCTCCGTATTCACTTTACTTTTTTTTTACTTAGGACTACGCCTGTGATTTCTTCTTTGTGAAAATCGAAAAAAATTTTGACCTGAATATGCAGCGAAAGCGAATTATTCACACTTCTCTCAAATTCTATTTGGTGATTTTTACCACTTCCTACCAGCGGAACAGCGCCATCTCTGTGAAAAATGGCCAGACGATATGATTAATTGACAAAATGTGTAGAACAAGAACTTTTACTCAAAGTCTTGAACTTTTTGCTAGTAGGGTAGAGCGCTACTGCGTCGTAATCGCCCATTCCCGTTCTATCGATCAGAAAAGATCAATAATATCAATGATTTCACCATGCACAAATCAATAATAGGTTTGTTCCGATGCGTTAGTTCATTAGCTACAACATAAATCCTGTTAGAGCGCATTGTATGAATATTTACGCTCATTGTTCTCAAAACAAAAGAAGCGTTCCTAGCGAATCACCTTTTTCCACGTTTATCCGTAGGACGAAGAAAATCAAATGGCGTTAAAATGCGTTAGGGCGGAATTGAAACTCGTAGAACGAATTTAGAATCAAAAAGCAGTATTAGATTTTGAACAATATCTCAACAATTTGTGACTCTTTATCAAATCCAACGGTACGTATGGAGAGGTGGATAAATTTAGAAGTCATCTTTGACAGAAATATTCCATTTTTGGTTTAAATTCGTTCAGAAAAGAGAGGTTGCCCTTAGTAAGACGGAAATTAGATCAAAACCCTACGCTTTTTTATGAAATTTCTACACAGGAAACAATATTTGAGACATTTCAAATTGTTCTCTGTGCAAAGATAACATAAATGATGGTGATGTTTTACGATTTATGTCAATTTTCAAGTTTTCATGGTTTGGAATATTCCAAAAGCTTGGATCAAAGTACCGTGCCGATTCAAATTTCGGACACTTAAACTCGAATTTCGGACACTTTTAAAAGTTGATTATCTCGGTCGAATATGATCCACATGTCTTGTAAATTTTAAATTTTTTTGACTAGTGCCCTCCACGATCATCTAACATTATTACTTTGTTTCTAACTGGATGTAATATTTAATTAAAAATGAAAGTGTCCGAAATTTGAATCGTCCGAAATTTGAATCGTCCGAAATTTGAATCGGAACGGTAGGTTCTGCTCGCAAACGGTTGAGTTTTTTGCGCTGTAATGAATTTCTTTAGCTTTCCCGAGTGTTTCCCGTCTAAAATTACTTTTCCGGTTGTGTGATTCTTTGAAAACTTTGAAGTTTGTGAATAGTTCTGGTGACGAAATTTGCCTGCGGTGTTTTTGGACAACATCGATCACTGAAAGGAGTTCAAGAGTGAATCTGGCAGACCAGAAATGTGTAGGATTTGTATCATGTTATTGTCGATTTAACTGCGTGAAAACGAGAAAAAAATGCAACAATCAGGGCATACTAAAGGCATTACAGATTATATTCCACGACGTACTTAGTGCTTCACCAAGTCTCCAAAGTTTTCCGTAAATCATTCATAAAACACGACGATGTATGCCGAACAATTTGCTATGAGAGATCGAGAAAATATGTGTCGTGTCGTTGATGTGTGTTATGTATCATTTGTTCAAGTGAGAGTGTGTTTGAAGAAGATAGAAACCATGATTTATCAGTGACTCGGCAATGCTATGCAGTATTTTGAGACGTTCTAGTGCTAGTATCTTGCAACCGACAAATTTTCAGATGGAGAATATAATTTGTATATGCAGAACATTTTTGGTAGAATGTCGGCATATTGTAAGATCGTTTCATTACACCAACTGTGCTTTATATTTTGCATATCGACAAATAAGCGATTTTTGTGATAAACTAGGTATTTAAAAATTGTGATAAAAGTGCAAATTTCTGTCTAATAGTCTTTGCGTCTGCGGTTTTCTTGCTCGAAAGACTTTTTTTTCTGTATTTATGGTTGCGATTGTTGTTTTTGTTTTGTTCTGTTTCTGTTTCTCTTTGTTTTCGCAGTAGTAGTTTCTAGTGAAAGAAATCGAAACGAAACTTAACTTTTAAGCGCAAAAGAATCATTACCAACAGAGGAAAAAACTCGGTAAGATCCTTCCATTGCATTATTTTATGATTCTTCAATATTGTACACATATTTACACATTACACACAACTACACATAGTAACTTGGAGCGTTTGGTACGGTATGTCCACGCATCCTTCACCCCTGTAGATTCAAGAAATGTTCCCATTCATTTCCAAGAATCATCTTTGCGGCAAATACAACGCAGTAGGCCTGGCCGTATTGATGTTTATATCATATCTCAGATATGCTGTAAACATCAATTAGACAAGAAAAATGATTAGACCTCATCTAACCTAATCATTTTCCAGGATACTGGCTGCGTTCGTTTTAGATTAGATAGATTAGATTAGATTAGATTTGGAAAATTCCAAAAGCTTGCTTGTTTTGTGAGTTTAAAAAACATAATATAAAAGTTGAAGGTATATTTTTTAAATATTTCACTTTTATCATAATTCTTTGAATTTTTTACTCAAAATATTAAAAAAAAACCCTGAATTTTTTTTTCCTGAAAAACTTTCATTTTCTCAAAAACTTTGTCTCAGACGTCATTTGGATCTAATGAAACATTATATTTAGCACTATATTAATTGAAAAGTGTCAAACTGGGTATGAATTAAGGTTTTTGAGTGCAATGAATACCGTCGTGAAAATATCAATCTGGCGGCATGGCGATCATCAGTCAGCGCATATAAATGCTGTTGGCATATGTAAAAAACAACGGTGGCAGTGGCGTGGCGTGGCGTGATGGCTCTCAGGTTTAAGTGTAATGTGGTCGTCGAAATGTTTGTTAAACATATTTTTGTGAATTTTATATTAGCTTAACTTTCGAACAAATTTTGTTTCCCCAAATGCACTGCGGCTAGAAAATCATCTCGTTTTGGTTTTATATACAAATTTAGTGACGTTCAGCTGTGTAAAGTTCGGTAAAAATTACCGAAGTCGGAAATAATTTCTAAGATCATAACTTTACACGATCTATAATGTAAACTTGTTCCTATGATATCTGACGCTCCATTAGTGTGCATTCAATAGGAATTTAAAATGCATTATTGAACTGTGCACAGTTCTTATTCAAGTTTGAGTTTTGTATGAAATACGTATTTTCATGGATCATTCAAGATATTTTATCGGTGTTGTGTACGTCTGCCTGTCTCTGTATTGCTGTAAGCCTATTTTTCACAAGTCAGTAGTTATTTAAAATCACAAGAGGGCATTATCATACTCCGACCACGGTTTTGTGTCCCGGATTCAAACCCTCAATCAGTCTCAATTACTGTCTCTAGAGAGAAAGGTCACTGCCTGTTTCATTTGCTGGGTATAAATATAAACTCATTACAACTTTGCTCCGATACTACTCAGCGACATCCAGGGACAGCAAAACTTATCGCATTTGTGGTTGTGTGCTTTAACTTCCCTGCGCTTCTTCGTTTCGTTCAAAAAACCAACAACAAACGCTACATTCACGGAAGACATAAAATGAGATCGCTTTTAGCACTCAGGCATTCTCTTCACTGTAAACATTCAACTAAATTGGAATGCACATTACGAGTTTAAATTACGACGAAACTTTGAGCAGAAACATTCCTTAGGCTTGGCGACAATTTGGTTTCTATGGGAAACAGGAATGCTTCAAATAGGGGGTATGTGTATTGTTATGGAGTTCATGACAAATTTGGTCGTTATTTTGGCTCATACCGTAGTTAATAGGCCTCTATTTACTATTATAAACAGGAAAATCAATTAGGCATGTTATTTGCAATACGTTTCAATACGTCATAGAGAAATAACTCCATGATTTATTTTCTCCTGTTTAGTGATATCCCAATAGAATGTGGAAATATATTGTACGCGTCTACCCAATGCAATATTCTGAATATATACTCACAAAAAACCCTACCTGTGCCATTAGCATATAGATTTGAGCGTAGCTATTATTCGATGAAATCACCCTAAATATTGCTTTACATTCCTCGTTCTGGCAGCTTTTGAAAGATTTCCATGCAATTTCAAACTTCACTGAGGACCAATAATTCCAAGCGCTTCGTTGTACGATTCTCGTTCCAGATCAAATCGACAATCACAAAACTGCAGGCTGTGGTGTGCTCCGACGGGAGGTTTCGCGTGATGAGAGAGGCGCTGCACCGTTGCGATCCACCCTGCATTCCGTACCTGGGCATGTATCTAACTGACCTCTCGTTCATCGAGGAGGGCACACCGGACTTTACACCGGACCGTTTGCTGAATTTTTCCAAAATGCGAATGGTAAGTTGAGAAAAAAAAATATCCCAATTCGACAGCCTGATTTATGAAGATTAATACGGCGGCGATGCACTGCATATAGCGACAACCCCACTGCGGAGGGTGGGTGGTCGTTGGCACTGCATTCATGTAGTCATAAGTCGCTCGAAATTCAAGCACCCTCTCGAGTCACATTGGCGTGCACCGCGTACCGACCTGGTTTCATCAATAGTTCGATTTTCGTCTCATGCATAAATTTCTTTTCGGAATTTTACAGATCGCACATGTGATACGGGAGATTCGCCATTTCCAACAGACGCCGTACAAAATCGATCACATACCGAAAGTTACATCCTACCTCTTGGATACATCGTTGCTGCTGGACGACGACGAACTGTACCAAAAATCGCTACTGATAGAACCGCGGAGTTCGCGTCTCAGTGCACCCAATACGGCAAATGTTTAAATTTTACATATCTGGCCGAGTGTGTTGCATACACATACACACAAGGAAACCAGGCGATTCCATCCGAAAATATTAGAAGAAGAGAAGTGGACGTGGTTTGAAAAGGGTTCATTCTACAATGAAGTGCATGTGAGTGACTAGTTGGGTCGGAGATTGTGATAAATGTTTGAAGTGCATGGAAATTATGGAGCAGTGACATTGGCATTCGATAACTTGTGGCAGCAGCAATCGTACATCGGACGAACGGAATGGGATCCATTGGTTTGCAGAAGGTAAGTCGATTCAGCTGTTTTGTTGCACTTTTGATGACCTTTGATGCATATGGAAGTTTCAAATTAAATGAATCCATTCGATATGCGTCCAACGGAAACCTACAGAAACTTCGTGATGAATTATTGGCAAATTCAACGAGCAATAGTAATGAAATTTTCTTAAATCTGATTTAAATCGGATGGTAATATTGTTTTATTAGATAAAATAAGTGGTTAATATGGACCAAACATTTAAGTGGTGTAATCAAAATTCAAACGAATGGGATGCGTTCAACGGCGAAGAAGGATAGCTTAGAAACCACTATTGGGAATGCTTAAAATGTAACTTCGCATCACTTGAAATAGGCACTACAATTATTATTATTTTTATTATTTAGTATTACACATCCAAATTCTAGCTTTCTGGATCTTTGAGATAATCGTCAAACGCAATAAAACATTCTGAATTTTAATTGTGATTTAAACATTCATTCACGTACACTTGTATTTCATTTCACGCAAACGCAAAAGAGCAATGTTGTTTGCAAGGATAGGCTTTTCTATAAAACTTTTTATTGCATTGCAACATTTCATGAAATATCTCAGAATTTTACACGATTTATAATGTAAACATATATGATATTTAACGATCTATTGAACTGAAGAAATTATCGAAATTTTCAAAGAAGTTTCTGATCTGGCAGGCGATTTGCGGGTGTGATGAAATGAGCGCTCCCTTCAACACTTCCGGAACAATCAACGTTTCGATTTACAAGGAAGAGTGCCTTAAGAAGCGTGTCTTACAATTCATAAGGAAGCACAAAGGATCAACTCTGTTTTGGCATAATCTAGCATCCTGCCACTACGCTCGAAACGTGTTGGAGAGGTAGCGAGCCAACGGAGTAAATTTTGTGCCAAAACACAAACATCCCTTAATTATTAAAACAGTGCTGGAGTTGATGAAAATTTGGGTAAAAACATCAAAACACTGGAAAAAATCGGTTGTACAAAATTTGATGGGTGGAATGAAAAGGAAAGTGTGGGCATTTGGGATGGGAGACGAATATGAATAAAACAAATTTTGTATACCTTATTAGCAGTTTTACATTCCCTAAAAATTTCACGAAAATTTCAAAATCGGCTTAATTTTGGTGAGTAAATATGTGTGTGCCATTTTTATCGAATACACCCTTTGTGCTCGACAAAGTTGTGTGTAGCAGTGGTGGACAAGAAAACAAATCGGTGCACACATGTACTGCACCGTTCGAAAAAGTAGTGTAATTTCCTATTCAATATGATTCACATAAATGGAGTGTCACATATCACATAAGTTTACTTTATTAATCGTTTATAGTTCTAAGAAATTTCATGAAAAGCTGCAAATATTATATACAAAGGCCCGTCTTGCTTACAAGTTGCTCCTTTGCGCATTTTGTACGAACGGCAGCAAAATCCAACGTTCCCAAGCAACACAATTTGTCATAAACGGGTTTACATAACTTATTTATGACAATATCAGCGTTAAACATTTACGTCTAGTCACTTAAATACAACTTATTTATACCGAAAAAAGCGCAAGAGGTGGGATGTATATAAAACATATGCTTGACTTGCGCAACTTATTTATGACTTTAACGCAACCTACTGTATTGGACATGTTATAAATTAATTTCATCCTTCCTACGAATGGAATTTGTTTATCATTAACCATTTACACAACTTATTCTTCTGAGGAATTTTATCATGCAAATAAAGTATTTAAACTGAGATTCCGGACTGCAAAACATTTATGCGGTTACAAATTTATGGTAAATCTATACATTCTACTTCTAAGAAACTCATTGGCTCTTAGAAAAAGCTTAATATAATAAACTGAATTGCATAAAAAATCTTGGATAAAACTCCCCAACTTTGCAAAAACAAAAACAAATAGAATATCAACTTTCTTCTTTTAATTATCTTACTTTTCTCTGTTACAAAACGTACATGTGATGTTGAAAGCACAAATTAAATGTTTTTTTTTTCATTCTATACATTGTTTAATTGGTTTGGTCAGCCATATTGTAGTGCAGTTTGTAGAATGCATTGAGAAATTTCATAATTGTTATCAAAACTTGTTTATAACACGACAAACAAGAACATTACTTGTACCGTATATTGAAGTTATAATTAGGTATGGAAACTCTCAATAGCCTATTTATAACACTTTTATAACTGATCGTTTTTGATGAAAACTTGCTAGCCTTATATACAACATGTTTTCATACATCATTTTTGGAAACATGAGTACAACTGAAATATAACTTATTAATAACATGTTATAAATAAGTTATATCTCATATATATTCATGTTTCTAATAATGACATATGAAAACATGTTGTACATAAGACTAGCCAGTTTTCACCAAATACAATCAGTTATAAATGTGTTTTAAACTGGTAATTGAGACATGCAATATCGAATTATAACTTCAAAATAACAAGTGCTTGTCAGAAAGGTTGCATACTTCTCAAACAACAATACAACGCGTCTAAAACAGGATGTTTTAGAAGCAATTAATATACAACTTATTTACAACTGGATTTTTTTTTTTTTTTCATGCAAGATGTTGCAAGTGTTACTTGGGTTGTCGGTACGCGATCTCGCTAAAAAGCTAAAAGCGACGAAGAGTACCGTGTTTAGTGTGTGAAAATCGTTTGACCAGCGCTTAACTGTGGATCGAAAGGTTGAAAGCAGAATAGATCGAAAAGTATGCTCTCGACAAATGGACCAGAAGGTGGTAGCCATTATTGAGAAACATCCAAACCTGTTCAGTTCGTAATGTGGCTCGCAAAGTTGGAAAACCAAAATCATATGTAGAAAAAGTGAAGCAGAGGCATAGGGATGAAGACTTACAAAGTGAAAACGGTGCCCAATCGTAATGATAAGCACAATTTTACTGCAAAATGTCGTGCTAAGGAGCTTTTCGTTCAGTTTTTGCAAAACATTTCACAATGAACGACAAAACATACGTGCCAGAAGACTTTTAACAGCTTCCGGGTTTGGCTTTTTACACTGCAATGCAAAGGATTACCATTGCCGAGTGTTTCCGGACAAAGAGGCCTTAGAAAATTCCCCAAAAAGAATTTGGTTTGGCAGGCCATATGTAGTTGCGGCCGGAAATCCAAAAGTTTCATCCCTACCGGCACTATCAACAAAGATGTGTACGAGAAAGAATGTTTGCAAATGCGGTTGATACCATTCATCAGAAGCCACGACACTCTAGCTCTGTTTTGGCCTGATTTGGCCTCTTGTAACAATGCAAAATCTGAGGTCAAATACATCCAATCCGCCAAACTGTCCAGAACTTCGCCCAATAGAAAAGTACTGGACTCTGGTTGAGCGGAAACTATTCGAAACAAAGAGGAAAGCAAATGGCATCAATGATTTCAAGAGGAGATGGAGGCACGCCGCCACTTAGATATCTGAGGATACTGTACGGAACCTGATGGCAGGTATCTCGAGAATTTTACAGAGAAAATAATTAACATTCAAATAAGCTGCGTTTGCTATTGATATAAGTGTACTTTACTGAATCGGTTTTGTTGTATTTTGTAGATTTTTTCCCCGACATTATCATAGTGTCCGAAATTTAATGTGGACGGTTTTATGATATATGACGCTCCATTTATGTGCATCATATTTAGTAATATAAATTTGCAATACTTTTTCGAGTTGTGTGGCGCATAGATTCAGATGTCAACTTAAGCGATGCAAAATGTTTTTATTTAATGTGTTGAAGATCTCTGAAGGTCACAAATCAAGGACAGCCGTCATTTTGAAATATGAGATGGCGGACCGAAATTCAAGATGGCCGTCTTTTCTCTTGACGATTTATCATCTGTAACTATGCAGCATGGGTATTTTGGATCTGGGGAAGATGTCTCGTGGTCATACATTGTCGTTCACCGCTATTTTGATATCCATGATGGCGGACCTAAATTCAAGATGGCGACCTACTCTCGGCAATTTATCATCTGAAACCATGCCATATGGGTATTTTGGGTATGGGGAAGATGTCTAGAGGTTAAACAGAATCAAAGTTTGCCGCCATTTTGGCAAGCAAGCTGGCCAATGCAGCCATGCAATTTGGGTATTTTTGATATGAGGAAGGCGTCTTGGACATCTTGGATTTCATAATGACAGCAGTTCTCTAGACACCATTCCCATATTGAAAATACCCATGTTGCATGACTTCAAATGATAAATCTTCAAGAAAAAATCGCAATCTTGTATTTCAAAATGGTTGCGAACCTTGTACCCATATTGCATGGTTTTGGATGATAAATCATCACGAGAAATCCACCAACTTGAATTTAGATCCGACATCTTGGATTTCAAAATGGCGGTGGAACTCGATTTTCAACCTCTAGACACCTTTACCATAAACAATACCAATATTACATGGTTTCAGATTATAAACCATCTCATGAGTAAGCCACCATCTTGAATTTAAAAATGGAGAAATACCTCGATGTTTGACCATTAGACACTTTCGTTATATCAACAAAATCCATATTGTCAGTAGAAAAAACATCATTATAAAGCCACCATCTAGAATTTCGGTCCAACATAATGGATTTCAAAATGGTGGCAGACCTCGATTTTATAGCACTAGACACCTTTCCCATATGGAGATCGCAGTAGGCCGCGCTTGAAAGCTGACGTGTTTTTCTTTATTTCCGTATTTTTCGTCACGCGAATTAAACATTTATTGCTTTAAATTTGTTAATTTGTTTGCTGAAATTTAGTTTCAAGTGTTCATAAAGTTACCATTCAGTGATATATCTTGTTTCGCCTGTGTTTGCCTTGAGCGACTCGGTTGTCCTTGAATATAACCTCCAAAATCTACGACGAAGCTTCAGTTCCATTGTTCGGTGTCGGATTTCATTGCCTCCCGGAAGCCCGGCTCTCCGAGTTCGGATGCCACACTTTCGACATGTTGTTCTATTGAGAGATTCGTCACCGTGGGCGAGGTTGAACCCGGCCCGATTGGTGAATTAGCCCGGGAACGTGCTGATAATGTGTACATCGCGAGGTTTGGTGGTAATTTGGTGGCCGATGTTGCCGTGAATCAGCAAGTTTCCGCTTCCAAAAGTGCTCGGCTGCTGATCTCTCGCCGGTGTCGGAGATTGCGAACAATCTGAAAGATACCTCGCTGGATACACCCAAGAATAGACGGGTGGTAGCTGGTGGCCGCGAACGGTTTCTGGAGAATGCGCTAGACGCGAACCTCCTCCCAGATTACCATGGCAAATGCGGATCACGAAATTAGATGCAAGCGTATAGAAAAACAAATCTACCCATGGTCAAATTAATATGGTGAGACCTGTCCAAATACTTTTTACAATAAAAAAAATAAAATAAATGCGCCCTAGGTTTGAAAAGAATATTTTCGAACCTGGAAGTGTGTATGTAATAGTAATATCCAATTGATAGAGGTAATACATACATGCGGGCACATAACAGATAGGTAACTCAGAGCAAACGGTTTCATCTGAAACTGAGTTCATGCTTTTCATGTTATTTTTGCTATTCCTTTCTATTTTCATTTCGCAGTGGACACGATGATTTTAAATCTTGTATTGCGCGTTTCACACCAAATTGGACTAATAAACGCGTTTTCACTTATTAAAAAGTGTGATAAAACTGCAAGTTTTCTTCTTATCGTCTTGGTGTCTTCGGTACACTTATTCCTTATGATGCAATCAATAAGTGCTCCGAAGACATCAAAAAGATTTGACGGAAACGTGCATTTTTATCACACTTTTTGCATTTTTGGGACAGTCCAGTTTCAGATGCAATCAGCAATATAAATTGGTATAATTACCGTTAAAATATTTTTCTTACAGTACGCTCCTAATTGTCTGAACATGCAAAAATTAAATTTTCTATTTTTTTCAATGCTTGGCCAAAACAATCATTATTGACGTAATTCTAGCGGTTTTGCTTGAATACGTGAATAGTGTATTACCACAAACGAAGTGACAGACGACTAACTGGCGAAGAAATCAATTAAAATAATGTGGTTCGCTGTAATAGAATTTTCTTAGAAGCTTGTGCCATCAGCCACCAGATGGGCTAGTATTTTTGTTTTGATTTGAACATAGTTGATTTTGTGTGCAGTATGATCTTTGACAGTGTGCAAAGAGTGTATCATTTTGTCATTTTTTTAAGCATTTCAGTTTAGGGTACAGGGAAAGAGATAGAACCAAAACATTCTAGTACATTTAGTGTTGCCATGTGTAACTGAAATTGTGGGATACTTCATTGGTATTGAAAGAGGAGAGGCTGATTTCTAGAGTCATGTACTCATAGTACAAGCTCATGAATCGTGTTTACAAATTTTGCTCAAGCAGCTTCTCAAAATTCTCGATCACCAACAGGCTCATGACTTCACAGCAAAAATTCCGCGAACAGATCTGGTAAAGGAAGTACGCCAGCAAGTACTTCCAGACTCGTATGCGTCGATTACATACAACCTCGTGCGATACGAATAAAACGATATTGGATCCGTTGCAGCTTCAAGATGGGCGTGTTCACCGCCAATTGGAAGCAAAAGCTACCATACTCCAAAACCGAAAAAATGGTGGTTTTGTAAAGTCTTATCAGATCTTCCGGATGGGCTTCTCACGAAGTGCCGGTGATACAACGAAGAAAATTGATTCTTTGTTGGTACCTCTGACTCAGATACGCAACGTGTTTTCCCCCAATGCATTTGGAATCAAACCAGACACCTAAATACTTCAAGACATGCTGTGAGTGATTGTTTTACCCATGAGTTGAAGCTGAAACTGTGCTGGATAAAGCTTCCTAGAAAAAAACAACCATCTCAGTTTTCTCCGGGGAGAATTCGATACCCAGATTTATTCCCCATGTAGACAAATTGTCCAAGGTATCTTGCAATGGTCCTTGCAGGTCCGGTGCTTTTGGCCCAACAACGGAGACCACGTCGTCATCTGCAAGCTGCCTTAGCGTGCAATTTTCGGCAAGACAATCGTCAATGTTTTTGACATAGAAGTTGTGCAGAAGGAGACTTAGATATGAGCCCTGAGGGAGGCCCATGTAGCTAATTCGTGAAATTGCCGAGTTGCCATGAGAGAAGCTCATTTGGTATGGAGTTTGTCCGAAAGGATGTCGATGCAAACAGAATCACAAGCCCCTTTAATGTAAAGAAAACTGAACCCATCTGATGTTTTTCAGCGTAGGCTAATTGGATTTCATTTGAAAACAACTCAAGGCAGTCGTTCGTCCCTTTGCCTCTTCGAAGTCCAAATTGCGTATCTGAGAGTAAGCTATTCGCCTCAACCCACTTGTCAAGACGAAAAAATATAATTTTTCCCAACAATTTCCGAACGCACGACAACATCGCGATGGGACGGTACGAGTTATTATAAGACGCGGGTTTACCGGGTTTCTGAATGGCAATAACTCTCACTTGTCTCCAATCATCCGGAAGAACGTTGTGCTCCAGGAGTTAATTGAACAAGTTCAACAAGCGCCTCTTAGTGACGTCTGGGAGGTTCTTGAGCAAGTTGAACTTGATTCAATCCATTCTCCGAGCCGAGTTGTTGCATGAAAGAAGAGCAATTGAGAATGCAACCATCGAAAACGGAGAGTCCATGTCATTCTTTTCCACCGACGTATCGCAAGTGTTGTTTCGGACCGGAACCGAATCAGGGCAAATTTTGCGCGCGAAATAAAAAATCCCTTCTCGCGAAATCAAAAATCCAATGATGATGGTCTACCACTCATTGTAGCACGGAAACTAGTCCGATAGCTGTGGACTCTCCTCACTGTTGAACTTGATCGAGCTTAATAATCTCTGATTGTCATTAGAAAATCGCTGTATGAAGGGCCAAAAACAAATGGATAGGCATTTTTGACGTAGGACTACGTCTGTGATTTCTATATAAGGGTACACTTTGTGAAAACCGAAAATGGAACATGTAACAAAATTATGAAAGATTTTGAACGTTAATAACTCAGCTGCCCCTTGACCAATTTCAATAATTTTATCACCAATCGATCAAAAATATTCCTTCGCATCTGCTTTAAGTTAAGACTTTATAATTTTTCCGAATATCACTATTGAAATTGCATGAACTACTGTAAAATTATCACCGATTGCCTGCGAAAAGCGATTTCTCTAACACTGATTTCAAAGTTGAATTCCATCCGGTCTCACCAATCGGTGTTTATTCAATCATCGCGTGGTGCGTGGTGGTGTTCAGTTCACAACAAAAAGCTGCCAGCAAGCAGCAAGCTGCAGCCCACATGCCGAAGAAGCCGCACAGCTATTGATCGGATTCAGTAGCTCTTCGTGAGTTGCTGTGGGCCGTCTATGTCAAGTGCGTAAACAGAGAGAACCCTGCTAAAATTCCTATTCCTACACAAAATACAAGCTCCTGCTGCAGTTAACAAATAAGATTTATTACATAAGACCACGTAGTCCTACGTCACCATTGCATACAACCCCATAGGGCTGTCTCTTGTAGTTTTTTGAGACAGTTAAGAATCTCTTACCAACCTATTAATTTCCTAAAGTCTCTATTATAAATAAATCAATCAATCAATCTTTGGGACAGTTAAGAATCTCTTTCCAACAACTTGATCAGCCAATTGGTCAGAAAACGAGCCATTCAACAGGAAGATAAAACAATGAATGGGAAGAAGAGCCCGCCCTTTATCCCCGAAATTTTAGCCACAGGGAGTTGACATTTTTACTCTTCACATCCAAATTGCTTCAATTGGTAAAATCTCAAGCTACAAAATGGAACCAATGTTTAAAATAATAAAATATTGCAGAGAATAAATTTGATCATAATGTTCCGTTTACGGTATTCACAATACATCCTCGTAAATGCGTTAACTTCCATTACACAGCATTGGACCATGGTATTTTTACGATAAAATATATGTTTACAATGCGCATAGTGAATACTCTCTAATATAAAACTCATATTTCCCACATCCTTAAGGGGAAAGCGAATGTCATTATTTTTTGGAAATTCAAAAGTAGTTTTTACGTTTAAAACCGAAATTTTTTCAATGAAAATATGTTCGCTGTATTGCGGTAGGCAGGTGGAATGCAATGAACACATTTTTCGCATGAATTTCTCATTTGTTAATAATTCTGCACTCACTTTTCGAAACATGGATTTTATTGAAGCAACTAATAGAAAAAAAAAATGTGAGGTCCTATAGGTACGTAAAACACAGTAGATTTGTTTTTAGACGAAAAGCTGTTATCAAATTTGTGGCACAAATATTAAAAGAGAAATAATCGCTCAGTGGTGTGAATTCAAATTTTGTGATTTAACTACTCTATGCGTGTCTTCTCTGATCCTACTCTATCGAATGCTTAAAGTAAAACCAAGTTGCATCAAATGAGTGAAAACGTATTGACAAAAGAGCAATTTGTGTAATAAAATGAGTTTGTCAACCCTGGTACGCAGTATACAATTCTCGACGAGCTGGTGAAAACATTTTTCTTGAATTCTTCATTGCTTCATTCAACCATGCTTTTAGAAATAGTCTAATTGTCAAATAAAAATTTTGGTGTTTCTGCTGATATTCTTGGCTACCATGGAGTAATTTGTCCTCATTAGATTTTCCGATCTTCCAACGATTAATGCTACTGCCACGAACCATCCAACTATTACCGTATGGGACGGTTGAGAATAACCGAACGAACATGTTTCCCAAGCTTTGAATTTGGTGCTTGCATAGCTCCAAACTTGCATGTATGGGACGCTGGTCCTCCTCTTTGTCGATGGGCTGGTTGGGTATCTTCTGCTCCCGTTCACATGCCAGTGGGCACTCGAGCGTGCTTGATTAAGTTGACGTTGATGCTGCACTGCTGCTGTCAGCCCCACCGGCCGGCAAACATCCCATTTCACGGTTTGGGAAGTTCCAATGGATGTGCTTCACTCTTGGTCAAAATGGATCTCAACATCACTCGAGATTGTGATGTTCATGGCAGAGGCCACACCACGACAGTTCAGAAGCACATTGTAGTATGTCCATCTCCGTTGTCTGTTGGTCGGTTGAGTTTGACCTCTATCCCAACTTATGAACGGAAACTGGAGTGGACGAACACCCCAAATGGGTGCAGATTTATTTGATGAGTTGTTTATGGTGAATTAGAGGGAAACACTTTGAAGAGCAAATGAGCGCTTGTCGTATTTGATTTAATCAATCGTTTACCGTTCGTCGACAGGGTATATGGCCGTTGGTGGTTGGCTGTCATTCCGTATACGGTTCGGCTCGAAATCAGACCATGGTCCCTACGAACGACGACCTAGGGATCATGACAGTCTGTCATTCTGCGGGTGACGATGAAAGAGTTTTAGGACCTATGGGTGTTTTTTTTTTCGATAGCCGTACCAGAAGATGTTGATGCCCATTTAGATGTGCTGTTTGGTTGGGAATTTTGATTCTCTGTTGGTTAAATCGTGATAAAAGGAGTCACTACCGGCAAGGGGTGGGCTGTGTTATTTAGCTGAGGGTTACGTAACAGAAGGTAATTTCACCTTTGTAGAAATTTAGCCGATGGAAAAATGTAATCGATATAATTGAAAGTTGGCATACTAAAAGCCCATTGAACAATATTCCGATATACCCCAGACAAAATTGCATCAAAGCATCACTGTAACGTGTCATGGTAGCTTAATCGTGCCTAAGGGGCGATTTTGCACCACCAAGCTCAATCGATTCCAAATCAGGTTCTGATAATTCTCCCAAAATTTGAGCTCATTTGGATGCGAACTCGTACTACACTGGCCCTTTGAAGCTGATATGGGAATTTCTATGGGAAAAGTGAACATTTTATTCTCATCGTTCTAGCCCTTAACCATAATGGTTAACAAAGTTTTCCATCTGTGCTTACGTGGAATTTAATTTAGACATAGGAATTTATTTTTTGGGCTAAAGAAATTTTTTAAATTGGGCGGAATTGAATAAATCCTAAAATTAAAATTCAGTTTATTAAATTAGAAAATCAGTTCTCTTTTTAAATTCATAACTAAGTTCCATACTTGTTCATGCAACTTTCGGAAACTTACTAATGTTAGTCATAGATAAACCAATTTTGAAATCTAAGTGCACCTGACATCACACATTTTTATGTTGCAGAACAATGACACACAAGTGACTTTCAACTAAAACTTATTTATGGTAACTTAAATTCAATTTGTATGCATAGTTTTTATAACTTTCATTATTCTGTGTCCCCTTTTCTTTCGAGAAAGATTTCCATCATTTCCATCGAATTGAATCGAGTGTGTTTCATTGATTCCATCAAATATCCGATAAAAAACGGTCCAACGTTTTATACTGGCTTTCATTTGAAGTGTGCCCCTTTTTTTTATGCAAAAATTGGATTTTTTTTCTTTATGTGGGAGATTTTTAGCCATTGGCTAGTTCATCTCCAGCAAAATTTGGATTAAATTTTTGAGACCATATGAAAAAAAAAAATAACTTTTTATTTTTTTTTAATTAAACAACTCACAATTTGCCTTTGATGCTACTTTATTTATGGCTTTTTTGAAAAAAAGTTGCAAAGACTTATTTACCTATAACTTAAGATTTTTCAGGAGTTTCAAATGCGTTTTGTAGAATGTAAATGTACACTTTTTGCCAAAAATTAAAAGTTTCGACTTGTGACAGTATTGAATGAAACCGACGATATATTATGAGATATTCAGCAATATTCTTGTTTAAAAAAAAAAAAAAAAAACATAAACAAATTTTTGCATTCTGAATCATTTTCTTCTATCCGAGGTGACAAGTTACACTGAAAACGAATTGTTTTTCAGAGAGTAAGTCACTTTTACTCATTCGTATGGAGAAATTTTTGAAAGCGCAGGTTACTGATGCGCAGAGAGCGTCCTACGCTTTTAGATATGAGTAAAAGTGGCTCACAACTGAGTAAAAGTGGCTCACAACTGAGTAAAAGTTACTCACTCTCCGAGTTAGTTTAGTTTTCAGCATACAAGGCTACGAACACCACCCTTTTATAGAACTCGGCAGTCAAATGATGACTGCAGTCAAATTTTCAAAAGCATTTAGATTGGCACTCTAAGCCCCACATTTTTAATTTATTTTTCTGATGTAGATATTGGTATTGTTAATAGTAAAATAGAATAAAAATGACATTGAGTATTGAGTGGTACCGGCTCGATTCTCTTTTACATACTTACCTTACCAATCAGGCTAAGGCCTTGTTGTCCTCTGCTGTCCGAAGAAGTCGTCTCCACTCTACTCGATCCATGGCCACAGTTCGCCAGCCTCGTAGTCTGCGAAGGGTCCGCAGGTCACCTTCTACTTGGTCGATCCACCTTGCCCGCTGCGCGCCTCTTCTTCTTGTTCCTGTTGGGTCGCTTTCTAGAACCATTTTCACTGGGTCGTCGTGCGGCGTTCTTACGACGTGCCCAGCCCACCGTAGTCGCCCAATTTTTGCAATGTGGACGATGGATGGTTCTCCCAGCAGCTGGTGCAATTCGTGGTTCATTCGCCTCCTTCACGTTCCGTCATCCATCTGCACTCCACCGTAGATGGTACGCAACACCTTCCGTTCGAAAACACCAAGGGCGCGTTGGTCCTCCACGAGCATAGTCCAGGTCTCGTGGCCGTAAAGGACCACCGGTCTAATCAGCGTCTTGTAGACAGTGAACTTCGTGCGGCGGCGAATTTTATTCGACCGGAGCGTCCTCCGGAGTCCAAAGTAGGCACGATTCCCTGCCATAATGCGTCTTTGAATTTCTCTGCTGGTATCATTTTCGGCGGTCACCAGTGAGCCCAAATACACGAACTCATCGACCACCTCGATTTCGTCACCGTCAATCTGAACTCGGGGTGGGAGGCTAACATTGTCTTCCCTAGAACCTCTTGCTTTCATATATTTTGTCTTTGATGCGTTGATGGCAAGTCCAATCCGTCTAGCTTCAGCCTTCAGTCTGATGTACGTTTCCGCCATCATCTCAAAGTTCCGTGCCATAATGTCAATGTCATCGGCGAAACCAAGGAGCTGGATGGACTTCCTGAATATCGTGCCACTCGTGTCTATCCCAGCTCTTCTGATCACACCTTCTAACGCGATGTTGAACAGCAGACACGAAAGTCCATCACCCTGCCGTAACCCCCTTCGAGATTCAAAGGGACTCGAGAGTGTCCCCGATACTCGAACAACGCACGTCACTCGATCCATCGTCGCCTTGACCAATCGCGTCAGTTTATCCGGAAATCCGTACTCGTGCATAATCTGCCATAGCTGATCTCGATCGATTGTGTCGTATGCGGATTTGAAATCGATGAACAAATGATGTGTGGGCACGTTGTATTCGCGGCATTTCTGCAGAACCTGCCGAATCGCGAAAATTTGGTCCGTGGTAGCGCGGGCACCCATGAATCCCGCCTGGTATTGCCCCACGAACTCTCTTGCATATGGTGACAGACGGCGGCATAGAATTTGGGAGAGTACCTTGTAGGCGGCGCTCAGCAGTGTGATCGCGCGGTAGTTGCAGCAATCCAACTTGTCGCCCTTTTTGTAGATTGGGCATACGACACTTTCCATCCACTCCTCCGGTAATATCTCCTCCTCCCAAATCTTGGCAATTACTCAGTGCAGCGCTCTAGCCAGTGCTTCACCACCGTATTTCAATAGCTCACTTGGTAGTTGATCTACACCAGTTGCTTTGTTGTTCTTCAGCCGACCGATCTCCTCCTTAACTTCTTGAAGATCAGGGGCCGGTAGCCTGTCGTCTTCTGCGCGTGCTCCAAGGTCTGTTGCCGTGCCACCTTCGTTTTCTGCTGCTTCACCGTTGAGGTGCTCGTCATAGTACTGCTTCCACCTCTCAATCACCTCACACTCGTTCGTGAGAAGGTTACCGTCCAAGTCCTTGCACATATCGGCTTGCGGCACGTAGCCTTTGCGCGAACTATTTAGCTTCTCGTAGAACTTACGTGTGTCGTTTACGCGGTACAGATTTTCCATCGCCTCGCGATCTCGATCTTCCTGCTGACGCTTCTTCCTTCGGAAAACCGAGTTTTGTCTGTTCCGCGCTTGTCTGTATCGCTCCACATTCAATCTCGTGCGGTGTTGCAGCATTCTCGCCCGTGCTGCATTCTTCTCCTCTACTAACAGTTTGCATTCGCCGTCAAACCAGTCATTTCTTCGGTCCGGGATTGCAGTACCTAGTGCCGCTACAGCAGTACTACCTATGGCTGAACGGATGTCCCTCCAGCCATCTTCAAGAGAAGCTGCGCCAAGCTGCTCTTCCGTGGGTAGTGCAACTTCCAGCTGCTGCGCGTAGTCCTGGGCAACTCCGGTGTCCCGTACACGGGAAAAAATCTGATCTCCGAAATGAGAAAAATGACTCATGATTTCATGAACACAGCGTATTTTCATGTTATGAAAATACACCATGAATAATATTCATGATATCATGAGCAACTTTTGCGTAACGCAGCAAATATTCTTAAAATCATGAATCATCCGAGTTGAAATCATGAGCTAAATTCATGGGTTTAACTTTTAACCAAAAAATGCAAAAAGAATAAAATAAAGCATCAGACTGGATTCGAACCAAGAACCTTGAGATCACTAAACCCATACTTTCACCACTAGACTATCAGTACTTGTATAAGTTGGAAGACAAAAGGCGTATAAGAGATACCTATGTAGTGCGGTTTATGAAGACGGTTTGCCAAGTACGTGTAACGCTTGTAGCGGTCTTGATTCCACTGCATTATGAAATCATGAATTTCCATGACGAAATCATGAATCATTGTTACGATTTCATGGGATGGTAAGTATTTTCATTTCATGATTTTTTATTCATGAAAATGGAATCGGATTTTTTCCCGTGTAGTTGCTCAATGTTGGGTCGTGGCGTTCGACTTCGACGTGTGTTATGCACCGTCGAGAGTTTTGAGCGCATGCATACTGCAACTAGGTAGTGGTCCGAATCTATGTTCGCACTGCGGTACGTGCGGACGTTGATAATGTCGGAGAAGAATTTCCCGTCGATTAGAACGTGATCGATTTGGTTTTCTGTGTGTTGGTCAGGTGATCTCCAGGTGGCTTTGTGGATATCCTTGCGGGGGAAAAAGGTACTTCGAACTACCATACCCCGGGAGGCTGCAAAGTTCACGCATCGTTGGCCGTTGTCGTTCGATACGGCATGCAGGCTGTTTGGCCCGATTGCCGGTCTATACATTGCCTCCCGTCCTACCTGAGCGTTCATGTCGCCGATGACAATTTTGACGTCCCGTTGCGAACAGCCGTCGTACACCTGCTCCAGCTGCGCATAGAACGCTTCTTTCTCGTCGTCGGGTCTCCCTTCGTGTGGGCAGTGCACGTTGATGATGCTGTAGTTGAAGAAACGGCCCTTAATCCTCAACTTGCACATCCTCGCGTTGATCGGCTGCCAACCAATCACGCGTTGGCGCATCTTACCCAGCACTACAAAGCCGGTTCCCAGCTCGTTGGTGGTGCCACAGCTCTGGTAGAAAGTAGCCGCTCGATGCCCGCTTTTCCATACCTTTTGTCCCGTCCAGCAAAGTTCCTGCAGTGCTACGACTTCGAAGTTGCGTGGTTGAAGTTCGTCATAGATTAACCTATCGCAACCCGGGAAGCCGAGCGATTTGCAGTTCCATGTTCCGAGTTTCCAATCGTAGTCCTTATTTCGTCGCGTAGGTCTGTGCCGATTGTTCCGATCCGTATTTCTTTCTTCGGTATTTGCAACTTTGTTTTTTTTTCCAGGGCGGCTTGTTGGGCCTGCCCCAACCCCCTGTCTCGCCGGGGGACCATCGTGCACAGCTCTGTTTAGAGTCCCACGCTGGCACTAGGACGGTGATCAGCCGCTTCAGCAGCTTCTCTTTTACATGGAATTACTAAAAACACTCGTTTGTATATTTTTCGCAGAAAACATTATTTGTTAAAAACTTTTTCTCACATATCATTTCGATCAGAAGTACCGTTTCCAGGGAACAATTTTTGGAAAAATTTCAAAGACGCCATTTTGTTTTTTTACGACATTCAATGGCCGAGTTTTAGCTAAAATGTGAAACAATGCCAATAACAAACAATTATGGAATGTTTCATACAAATCGGAGAAGGTCAAGTTTTTCCGATTCGTTATTTGGCGTGGAAGTGTTTCCTTGCCGTCGCCGGTGGTGTAGTGGTAAGCGTGACTGCTTTCTCACCCCAATGGGTCTGGGTTCAATCCCAGCCGAGGTCAGTGGGATTTCCCTGATGCATAAAAATCTTTGGTCACGTGTGTGAAGCCGTTTTTTTTCCTCTGATCGGGACCTAACACCACTGCGACCAGTAATTTGATCTATTGTAGTATATCCCATGTCCTAAGCTAGTGCATGTCGTATTACTCCATCACTATTGCAAAATGATGAAGTATTCGATTTTGATACAATTGTCATTCTTGCATTTATCGCAAGGATCCGACTCTAATTGAAAGTTTCCGCTATTTATACCCTTCGAAGTGTTGAAACATCCTCCAAAATTGCGCCCCTTTGTCAGTCAAAATTGGTTTCCTTAGCAACCAAATTAAGGAATGACACCGATAATAACCACGCATCAGAACTCTAGTCTTAACCACTTCCAACTAGGGAACAATGAATAGAAGATTAGGAATCACATAGATGAAGACTAACTAACTCATTTTTCCTTGTTACATCCTGTAAAGTACCACGAAAAGGTGATTTACCCACGTTACGGGTTACGGTCGTTGTTCCCGGCCCATGTGTGTTGAATGGGTGCGATATCCTATGCAGGTGTGGAAGCAGCCTTCCTGCACATTCGATTGCCGTTAATGGATGGCAATCGATGTCCGTCGGTGATGGGCACTAGATTGCGGAACAGAGACCGACGTTAAATGAAGAAAGAGAGAAGAAGAAGAACTGTTCCCATCTTATAAAGAAGGGTATACATGCCGCTTGGAAGCTCCGAGGTCCGGAAAGCCAAGTGTAATATACCAATCGACTCAGATCGACGAGATCAGCAAATTTCTGTGTGCGTGCGTATGAAATAAAATAAAGAATGGTGTGTTTCTCGGCAACCACGGAACTGAACTGGACAAGCAAACAAAAACTAAATGAAAGGTTTTATAGCCCTATACAACATTATTGATTATTTTTAGAATTAGTCAACTGGTTTCTGGAATATGAACCGAAAAATATTTGAAAACACACAAATTTTGAAGTCTGAGTCGTGATTATCAGCTGCCAAATTAGACACAGCAATCGAAAAATGAAATGTATCATGGTTCCATAGAACGCTTTTGAATATTTTGGCATCGGTCAACTGATTCCGGAGAAATGGCCGGAACATATTCCGGTTAGTATAGGTTATGAGATTAAATCGAATAAAACTCATAATGTGACACATCAAACGACATAAGAATTCAAAAACCAGTTCAATAATAGTCATTTGATGTGCCCAGAATCACACTGGCCACATTCGGCCATGTTTCGATAGGGGGTATCGAAACATGGCCGAATGTGGCCAGTGTGATTCGGGGCACATCAAATGACTACCATTGAACTGGTTTTTGAATTCTTACCGTGCGGGACCGAAATCCGTACAGCACCGAAATCCGTACACCCTGTTGAATTTGTTTATTTATATGCATCACAACAATGTAAATATTATACATGAATACATATTCATGTTCATTCATGCATTAGCTTGATGTTTGCGTCAACAATTAAGCAGTATGTCATACAATTAAAATAAGAAAAATAAAAACCTTTTCACATGTCGGGCATTTCTATCAATCGGTTGCGTTCTTAACGATTTTCTAAGAAAATCTCTCGGATTTACTTCCAGTTGTTAAGCGTATTTAAGTGATTTTTGCAAGTAGTTTCCTGAAGGTCGATCGGAAAGGTAAGTGATTATCGTTTTATATCTCAATTCTAAGCAATGGATCATTCATATGGTATTTATTTATCAAAATTAGTACTGTACGGATTTCGATCCATATATATCAGCTGATTCTAAATCCGTACACTTGTGCATTCACAATGACGACTCCACTTTATCCAATGTTTTTCAGCAGATCATGGAAGCTAAATACACGCCGGAGGATTTGGAGAAGACTGTGGCAATGATGCGTGCGGGGAAATCTTACCGAGAAGCATCCAGGGATTTTGCCGTTCCATTTACCACCATAAGAGATGCCGTATTGAATCGCTACTCTCTTATTTTATTCGTATTGTAATGTTAAATTATTAATATCTTTTAATGAAGAACGTCAAGAACCAGCCGAAAAGGAAAACAGCGCAGCTCCTCTACACCAACACGCATATACAAATTACAGAGAGCAGACAGAAATGGGCAAGAGAGCATTCCCAACAGTAGCCACCAGCGAGGAATGGCCGGAAATATACATGAAAGTGAACTGCATTTTTATAATTATTACTCTCTTGACGTTTTAAATTAAATTAAGTTTTAGTCGTTAACGTTTATTTTATTTTTCATGCACAAAACGAAAAACTAATCTTTGATGTCAGTTCATTGTCTTTTTATGTTGGTTTCTAAGATGGTTGTAATTTTTTTTTTCACTTATCCGCCATTATAAGGTTACCATCTTAGGAACCGCTCATTCTATCGCTTGATGCTAGTGGGTTGGTGGAGCGTTTCCATTATCGGTGTATTAAAGATGTTTCGGCAGTCTTCTATTCAGTTTGCTATTATTGATTCGACAACATTGTCCAAGCTACACCACCCAGTTTAGTCCCAGTTAATAATGTTTTTTTAGCGTTGAGCTGGAGTGCCCCCAAGTTCCAAAGTATAGCGCATCTTGCACGTTATCACATGTCAAATTTCAAAGACCTCGAAGTTGTGATCGGAGGTAAACTCTAGTAATAATATTTAACCCAAAGCACTGGTATAGAATAAAATTTGGAGGAAATGAATCCTTAAACATGATATTAGTTAGCATAAAAATCCAGAGCAGTCACCTTCTTAAATAAAAAGAAATCAGTTACCTTTCCTTTGAATCGATTGGAGCATCAATTAATCTAATGCTGATATTACTAGTTAAAAAATAAAAGTAAAAAAATGAACTTGAACCTTTGACGAATGATTCTTATGTAAAATCGTACGCTGAATCCAACAATATAAATATCAATTATTTTAACGCTAAATTAGAGGTAAGAGATTTTTCGTTCGATCAATTGAACATCAATTGTCAGTGAGATTAGTGGTATTGTTATTATTTTATAGTTGTTTTTTAAAGTTTTCCTTAGAAAAATTGAATTTCTGCTAATTTTTTAAGCAATGTAAATAAAAATGTTTATTGTGGTTCTACCATTACCCTCACGGAAAAAAAATGTTTTAATGATCGAAATCAAATTTTATCACGTTTAATTCAGCGTTAAAATAATTAATATTACTTCATTACAGCCGGAGGTATTTGTGGTTTTAGTAAACACGTTTTTTTTTAAAGTGATATTTAATTTTGTAGCTATTTTTTTTTTTTTTTTTTTATTATAGTCACTTTAACACTCTAGGGTCATTCGTGACTTGTCCGGGGATGAGATTTGAACTCGTGACTTTGGCGTGAGAGGTATAAATGTTAACCACTACGCCGGGGTCGCCCCCAATTTTTTTAGCTATATTTCAAAAACTATCCTACTGAGATTTTTTGGACTACATTTTTGGATTCAGCGCACGATTTTACATGGGAAATGACCATCAGCGTACAACGTTCAAATATGCTGTAAACTATTGTATTTAAACGAGTATATCTGTTTTGGACTCCTAGCCAAGCAACTTCTGAAGAAATACTTTATTCAAGACAGCAACATGTTTTTTTTTCATAGATTTAGATCGATTTACATGCATGTACGGATTTTGATTCATCCTCAACACAGTGTACGGATTTCGATTCAAAATTGTACGGATTTTGATTCAATCGTAGAACGCTGTACGGATTTTGATTCAAGAGATGTGCAATTTAAATACTTTTTTCTTATAATTAAAGGTAATTTTAAGACCTGGTGTTTGCAAATAATGGTAAAATAAAGATAAATGTATGGGGAAAAGATGTGATACAGAGCATAATGTGATAGCATTATTTAGTATTGACCGTTAATGATTCTCTCGTGCTTAGGTGTACGGATTTCGGTCCCGCACGGTATGTCGTTTGATGTGTCACATTATGGAAAAGTGGCCTGTTTCTGACTATGGTTAAAATCCGCTATGTAATACCTCAAATTACATGAGAATTCAAAAACCAGTTCAATGATAGTCATTTGGAGTGCCAAAGATCACACTGGTCACATCCGGCCATATTTTAGGAACCCAGGTAGGTGGCCAGCTCTTAACTAGGGTCTAAATACATCATGTGACACCTCAAACCAAAGGAGAATTCATCTACCTATATCCTGTTATCATATTAAAGACTGTACTCGAAAAAAGTGAGACACATTGATTAGTATGTAACTTTTTAACGAATGGGTAAAAATTGACGAAATTTTGACCGAAACTAGCTAACAGTGTAATGTTTAAGCTGGCAGAATTTCATCACATTCTGTCAAGTGGCTATTGAGATGGCATCGGAGCAAGAGCAGATCCGCCAAAAAATCTTGAGCGTCGTGGTGGAAAATCCGACTGCATCCCACAGATGGATCGGGAAACACCTGGGAATCCATTATTCGACGATTTCACGCGTGGTGACGTCATTCAAAGAGATCCAACGACCCAGCGGCTGGCAGGCTGCGGCAGAAAACCGAAGACAGCTGGCCCGGTGAAGGCCAGGAAGTTATTGAGTCTGTTCAAGCGTGCGTCGGCAGAATCTATCGATCCGCGATGTGGCGAAGAAGGCGGATGTTTCCATCCGTTTTGGTTAAAAAAAAACGATGAAACGTGCCGGCATTCACGTCTACAATGTTTGAAAGGTACCGAACTTGCCCTTCCTGCGGTCTCACGGAGGCGATACGCTGTTTTGGCTGGATATGGCATCCTTCCACTATGCGCGGCCGGTGTTCGACTGGTACAGAGACAACAATGATGTTTTAGTACCAAAAGACGTTAACCTACCGAGTTCGCCGGAGCTTCATCCGATTGAGAAGTTTTGGGCCATCATAAAGGCCAGGCTTCGTAAAACACCTAAGGTGTTGTTTGAAGAAACAGTGAGTAAAAGTATCAGAAGAACTTGCCCCCAGACGGAAACCCAATAAAGCAATGAAGTAGAAACCTAACCATAGCAACCATTTTTATGTGTCTCACTTTTTTCGAGTACAGTCTGTAACCGCTCACGAATTTTCGTTGAGGTTTTCGTAAAAATCAGTGGTTTAAGCACCACTCTCGATTAGGAGAGACCACTGGTCATGTTCGAATTTTGCCCGATTTATGAGACTTTATCTCAGAGAACCTCTTGAACGGTTTCCGATTACTAATGGCACAACTAGCTTTATCAAAAGTAAAACGCCAAGTCCTGTAGAACCGCAGATATTATCGGAACGAAAGAATTACTCTGACTTAACCAGAACATGAACGAAACGGAAAGAGAAAGAAGGAATTCTTACTCAACCGAGCGGTAATCGAAGGAAAAACTGAACGTAAGATAGCGAGTGTATTTTATTCCAGGGAAAAAACATTCTAAAACATAAAAAAAACTAATCTTTAATTTTCATTAAACACTATTATTGAGTTCGTTTATTCGGGTTGGACTTTTGGATGAGTGTACGGAAAAAGAGCAAATCATGGCCATGAATAAAAACATGCTCCAACATACCTGCGCAGGTTTTTCGACGCGAAGGATGACGGCTCGATGGTCCGTTTCACACGGACGACGGAATAGATGCCACTTAACAGAACCCCCTTGTCCGGCCTTGCGATAGCCGAACTGAAGATAAAAATCCAGCCCGTACAAAAAAAGCGCAAAGCGCTGGAAATCCAACGCGAACTCACATTAATTAAATTGCACAAAAATTTTTGTACAAAATTCACTGAAACAAAACGAACAGACTACGCGGAATTCAAAACTACCTTAGCTACACTGTACAAAGAAAGGAAACGTCTTAGTAAAACTTCTGAAAATAAAACTTACTCACTAAACTTTAACTACCTTTTAAGGCAAGGCTAAATGCACAAACGACTTTTAAAGAGAACTTAATTCGCGCACTTCTGTTCACCAGCCGATTCGAAAGCGAAATAGACGAGTCAGAGTACCTTTCGCGGGGAAGAAAGTTCCTAACGACATTCTTCTTTAGAAATTAAGGTTGCCTTTTAAAAAAACGATTCTTTTATTCAAAAATTGCGCCAAACTAATCGAATGGCGAAGTATTTCATGGCGCCTTCCGAAAGCATGTGCAATAAAAGCTACTATCTATTAAGATGAGCTTTTTATAGCACAAGTTTTATCCAGGACACCTAACCGTAAATAATGAATTGTACACACAACCGGGAAATGTAAGATTCTATTATGAAAAGTATACATAATTTTCAATGTTTCGTGAAGTTTGTTTCTCCAAATGCATTGCACCTTGAAAATCTCTCGTGAACATTTTATATAAAAATATGCATTCTGGAAAAACGTAGGGAAATTTATTTTCCGTGTAGTATGTTGCCAACTCACCTTCACTTACACTCTCAAGTTTCTGATGATATCGATTTCTAATGACTTCCATGGTGGAGCTCAGTATTTGAGATCCAGTTGTGAGGTCATCAAGCACCTGTAGCTTTTGAGTGTTCTCTACTGATACGCAGGCAAAAATCAACACAGATTTTTCCTTTGAGCTGAACGCTTGAATTTTGGTGCGTTGAATAGTTCTCCAAATGTTTCGTATTCTCTTAAAAAACAGCCATAGTCATTACTATATATATTTAATTTCTTTTTCCGTTTCGACTTCAAAGAATTGTGAAAATATATGGTATAGAACAAGGGCGTAGCCAGGTTTTGAATTAGGGGGGGGGGGATTTTTTCATGGAGAATTAGTTTAGACGCCAATTATCTGAACATCATTATACCGACCGCTATTATACCGTATGGATTACTAGGTCAATCGTCGTTTTACCAAAACTGAATTTTCCGTCATACTTCGGCATATGTCATCGGTATTTCATAAATTTGTAAAAAAATACAACATGTATATAAATAATATATGCAGGGTCCCTGAACCTTTCAAAACTCTAGGATTGTCTGCAGTTTCATGTTTTATTCTAGTCGTATTAAAATTAAGTTAGTTTTAAGTCTTACAATCCTCTGATATTCCACTCCCGGATCTTTTCAATTTCCCTAGAAACCCCTAACAATTTTTTTTAAATTTTCTTAAAAAATTTCTTAGCAGCAAGTTTTAAATTATCTCATTTAAATTAATGATAAAGATGACGGGAATTAATAACATAAGGAAGACAACCAGAATTAATAAAGTTGAAGATGCTAATTTCAAATAACAGAGTAAAGTAGTAATTTTTATACGATAGATGAGGAGATGAAAGTATAGAATTGATAGTTCCGCTGTGAAAATTGCATATAGAAGTAGAAAGCGAGCTAGACAACTTCAACAATCTAAAAGTTGTCTAGCTCGCTTTCTACTTCATTATGCAATTTTCACACTGCCGTACTCTAAACGGAACTATCAATTCTATACTTTCATCTCCTCATCTATCGTATAAAAATTACCACTTTAGTCTGTTATTTGAAATTAGCATCTTCAACTATGTAAATCGTTGACTTCACGCAGAAGTAATACTAAACATATAGTCAAAGTGCAGAATTAATAATTAACCAGGGTGGAAAAGCGATAAATTGGTTTGACGAATTGTTAAAGGAATCTAAAACTTGCAAGAAATTAAGATACAAAGAATATTTTTTTTAAGGTTACGAACTCGATATCTGAATTTTGATTTCACCAGACAGTGACTGATTTTTTAAATTCGAAGTCTAATGTTTCCTGATTCGGGAAAATTTGAGCATTTCAAACACATTTTTTTTAAACCAAGACTTAATGTTGTCCACAACTCTAAACGATCAGCATTTAGAAAATATAACAATATATTATGACTCTGACAATTATGCAAAGCAAAATGATACATCAGCTTTAGTATCCCAAATTTATTAAAATTGTCAAAAAACGTATAATTATGCGCGTTTTTTGCATGAAAAGGATTTTAATATTCTACAATTTCTTAAATATTTCTTTTTTTATTCGATGATTATGATCGTTTGATTAGTTATTCAATAATTATCAATAACTTGGCACTTATGATTATTTTTAGACCATCCTGGAAGAAAGCTCACAAAAGTCGCAAAAATCGATAATTTTATTTTGTTTTCCACCCAATTGTGATAATTAAAAATAAAATATATTCACAAGTAAAATTTATGACTAGAAACAATTTGGATTTTAATTGGTATCCCCTTCAAATTTTCACCATCTACTGAATAGTTTTGAAATTCACTCTAATATATTGTTGTTATTCTCATGAAACCTCGCACTTCAGTTTATTCTATGTATAAAATACTTTTGTTAATTAATTACAGTTCCTTTGGTAATTTCTTCAGATTTACCTATAAGCATTTCTCAAAAACCATATGAAATTCACCTCCGACCTTCTGTTTTCGCAGAGTTTTGTTAAAATTCTTCTTAGAATGTTGTTGTTTGAAATTCCATAATATTTATTAAGAACCCATTGAAATTATCCCTCGAGAAGCTCTTCATAAAAATTTAAACTTTTTTCTATATAAATGAAATCTAAAAAAATATATTTTGCGGTTGAGCTAGGGGGAAGCAGTTGCCCCACCCCCCTGGCTACGCCTATACCATAGAACCAGTCGATGCATGATAATGTTTTCCTAGATCAACCTTGTATCCTACATCAATTAACTTCGCTTATTTCAATTAACACTTGACCGTTACTCAAATTATCACCATCATGTTGAGCTGCTCACACTTCTCCAGCAACACTTTGCATTGTTTCAATCCAGCATTCTTCTTCCAAACACCGAGAACATCCATTTACTGAATGATATTTGCAGTTTTCAAAGTGTGGTTGACTTACGTTGTAAATGCTCCAATCCATTAACTCCAAATGGAACGCGTACACTGAGCAGGACAAAGTTTTAATTAAAATTGCATACTAATTCTACTGAGTGCTTTTGAATAGCTATCAAAATCTATCCCTTGCTGGGTCGTGAGCTGTCGTGGACCTCAATTCGAGAGCAGTAAGCGTTAGTCAAACCAGATGCAACACCAAGAGGTTGATCCTTTGATGTGTTTGCTCATCTGCATACAAAACGTTAAACATGTAGGCAGTTGACCGGCAAAGTTTTACCAGTTCCACGTCCCGGTTCAACTGAGAAGGATATGTTGTTGTGTGTAGGACACTTAATTTCAGTGATTATCGCTGTGGGCTGATGGTTCTGTTTGGTTATTTCGTTTCCCTGTGTCGCATAGCATGTTGGGAAAGGCTGCAAAGGCAAAATCGTTTCGTTCACATGCTGCTCCGATATGGCGGCGAACGTTGTCCAAAAGGTGCTTTAGCATTAATGGTTACTCATTGCAAGTATTAACTTAAACTCTGTTCAACTGAAACCAGAGTATGTAGTGAGTGGTAGTTCCGTGTTTTGCGAACGGCTCACCCTTACTCTTGGCTTGCTGTGCAACGCTTTGGCCACAGTCTATGTGCAGCTACTTCCTTGTCGACGTAGAACAATCGTGGGTGCACGTAATCGAGTTTTAATTTTTTTTTTGTACTGTGATTGGTTTCGTTGTTGCACACGTGTACGGTGACGGCGTGGAAACTGTAGGTGGTTTTTTTCAAAAATGACGCAAAAAATAAAAGTAGTCCTATGTGGCGAAAAAGTATGAATTGTTGCATTATTTCCTCCAAAGTTTCTAGGATTCTAAAAGGGGTTTCAAATTTCCCGGGAATGAACTTCCCTTGAGTTGAAAAGGTATTTTTTTCTTTGATTTGTTTTCCGTCGATCTTGTTTTCCATGCTGAGTACCAATGCTACCGACGCCAGGGAGGCAGCTCCTACACCTGGACCCTACCTATCGACCTATCAACTCATGAACCGGGGACCAACGGCTTTACTTCCCTTCCGAAGGAAGGCGTGATCAGAGATGTTATGCCTCAGAACATCCCGGCGCCGCCGACTGGGATTGAATCCAGGCCTGCTGGGGTGAGAGGTAATCACGCTTACCATTACACCACCGGTGCCGCTGAGTTGAAAAGGTAGTTTTTTTTTAAATAAAACAAAAGTACATAATATTTAAAAATGGCGGTGCTTCCATTTTGCAATCAATCAAATCAATATTATCTCACATAACAAATATTTAACATTGTGGTTTTGGGTGAAAATTTGCAACCAGGTTTGTGACAACGAATTGAGGACAGGAAGAAGGCACGTTCACTTTTAGTTGAAGTCATCTGGATTGTCTTGAGATAATGAAGTAATTGCTAAAGATTCTTTGTAAACAAGCGTAAGCTCTTTCTGTATTCCTTTGCTTATGTCGCTGTAGTTTTGGCTTCAGAGAATTTTTGAATAGCATATTCAAGTTGTAGTGGTAGGTTTATTATAAATAATATAAATTCTAATGGTTATGGAAGATGGATAAACTTTTTTGACCGACCCTGTATAGAAGATCTGGCAAATGTTCAATTGTCATGATATTAAATCGGTCCGATTTCTTATTTGATATGTCTTCGATCTGGTAGTTGACGTCTAAGTGACTTGAAAATAAATATCGATCAAACTTCTGAGAGGTAAATTAAAATGTTATTATGATGTATTTTTCCTGCCGCTGGCAACATCAATCACAAGAGACACCTCACAATAATGATGCTCAGAGAACATGAAGTTCAGCTGAATCGAAAGCAATCTATGAATAAATATATATTAAATTATAGAGTAACTCTAACGTTAAATTTGAAAAAATTAGAATGGTATTGTTAATAAGTTATAATTTGAAAACGTCAACTGTTGCATACATTTAATGCATGAATTGGTCGAAACTGTTCTACCGCAATTCACTGTTTTCTAGCAATACACATATATGTAGGGATGCAAGCCTGATTACAAGTTTGTGGCATGGATAAGTTGCTCGATTTTGTAGATTAGTGGACTAGTTGCTTATGTGGACTAGGTCTAGTGGATTGTAGAGAGATAGTGTAAAATTCTCTGCCATGAAATGCGTCAAATATGGGGAATGCAAAATTATACTTTGCGCCTAGGGAAGTTCAGCAAGTTTCCTAAATACTTCATTTGAGCAAGATCCTGATAATGTCGATATTGCCGTTTTTGGAATTGACTATGAACTATAGATTTTCAATGGGTGGACTTCTAGTGGATTTAAAATATACTCAGCTAAACAATCACCGCCAGAACCAAAGAGTCTGGTTCACAGTTAGGGAATATTCAATAACTACATAACAACTAAGGACACCCCCTTAGAAGTTGTCTTACGTTTTCTTACATGGGAGCGAGGGTGTCTCAGAAATATCTTACGTAAACTTGAACAAGTCATATACTGATCGTTCAAATATTCGATGCAGATCCTACAAATGGGGAAGAGGGTTGGGGTTTTGTTGAATATTGCTTAGTTTTAAAATAGTGGGGAGAGGGGATTTGAAAATCGAAAAAAGTGCTTACGTAATTCTTGCATGATCCCTTACCATTAGTGCACGGTGGATGTGCCTGCAGCTGTTACCTCGAGAGTGCAGTGTTGTGGGTCTCCAACTTCTTCACTTTCATTCCTCCTTTCTGCTGGAACAAGCAGGGATATAGTCTCTCGCGAGTAGTGACTCTGAAAATGGTACGTTCGGTACTTGTGCTTCTAATGAGTGGCTCAGTGTTGCTGTGGTTTGTCAAATTTGTTTCACCGTTCGTTGGTTGCCTAGGGCGTTACTTCATCCGGTCGACTTCTGGTTCAATGTGTTGTGTAGAAGGGGGACGATCATTTTATGTCCTCGGTGGATGTTAATATCTGTTAAGTAATAATTAAAAGCCACTGCTACTAACGAGCATGGTGGAATAAGTTTAAGATACGGGACAATTTCCTATAGTGGGTTCGTATTGTGATATTTTGATATTTTGAAACATTTGAAAAAGGTAGGAAGGATTTGGTACAGCGAAAATTATGAAAATTACTTGTGATATAGACTGTTTGAATATGCTCTCCCCGACTGACCAGATCCAACAAAATCTGAACATAAAATTAAATAAACATGGCTTATAAGGGTATACGGTATATCAAATTATTTTTTTCGCTTTGAAACCGAATTTCGCAGGATTTCACGGAATATTTTTTTAGTTGCAAGTTTTTTCTTGTCTATTTTTGTTCGTTCAAATCAGAAAATTTCGAGTTCAAAAAATTCCATGTTAACGGAATTTTACGGAATTTCGCTGATTTTCGTTTACATATAGTGAAATAAAAAAAAAATATCGAACTCATATAGGGGAATTTACGTATTCTCGGCAACCTAAGCAGCGACCGTCTTTCTATAGCCTTTTTCTCTAAGGAACGCACACAAATGCAGTATTGGTTTATTTACAATATTTTGCTGACAGCTGCTCTAACAATTTCAGTGGAAAGAATTATCAAAAACTGTTTTGAAAAACTTTTACAATGCTCCAATCTTCTCTAGTGAGAGCGACTATTGTGGGCAACCTCTTTTTATTCGGTTTATATTTTATTATTCGTTCGGTATTTTTATTTTATTATAAACATATAATCAAATTGAAGCTGAAAGCCTAATGAATAGTTTTAATGCATTAAGCGAAGTGTTTTCTTAAGAAAATCCAGTGAAATTACCGTTTCAATTTGGGTTGCCGAAAATAGTCTGTCATGCCGAAGCCGTCATTTCCCCTATATCATTTTCAAAATAAACAACTTGTCACAATTAAAAATAATCACGAACCTATCCTTAAGTAAATGTAGGGTTTGATCGGTGCTCGATAGTTCCCGCGATTAATGTGTTTAGATGATTCAAATGTGGATAATTTGGACACAAGAGCATGGATTGCAAAAATTGTGAGAGGTGCTCTAGGTGCAGCCAACAACGCAAAACGTCGGAGTGTACGTAAACTGTATTGAAATGTGTTAATAATTGAAAAATGCATAAAGAAAGTGAAATGAACTTGGACGTCCACCATGCCGCATTTAGCTCTAAATGTTTTCTGTATAAATACTTTTTGAACAGAAAAAAAGCAGCTAGCGTTTCAATAAATAGCAGCCAACTTCCAGGAATGTGAATTAATTCGATTTTTTTTGTATTTGAATATTGCGGGGTTGTCAACAAACTACTTAGCATTTCGTTAGATTGTTGAGGAAAAACGTCCACTAATTTTTAATTAGCAGAAACTCCTATTGTAGAAATTGAAGCTTTTGATAAGTATAGTATTCCGGGATATAATGTTGCTGCTTGTTAATCGCATTCAAGACACAATGTCGGTGATGCTATTTATTTCAAAGAATCAGTTCAATTCAATCTAGGTACCAACGAAGTTATTGATGGTAACTGATCCTTGGGCATTACAGTTGCTCGTGGCATGATGATGGGTTATTATGATATTTTGTATCATTCTTCTAGTTCTAGTGACCAGCATAATAAAATATTTTGGCTGGTGATTTTAACATTAATTGGCATGACAATCATAATTCGAATCATTTGAAGCGTTAAGCTGATTCAATTAAAACCAAACGGTAGATGAATATATGCGTACTTTCAGGTTTATTTAAATGTTGATTCCATTTGTAAAGTTACGGCTACTGATTTGCAAATAACCGATCATGAAATCTTAGTGATTAATGTAATAGATAATATCAATAATAATGATGACTCCTGCACTTAATTCAAGTGCAGGAGGAAATATTATAAACAGACTGTTTTGAATATCGTTGGGAGAAGCGTGGATTTCCATTCGCAGCCGGTAACTTAAACGAATCTACAGCTGTTATTAATAACGCTTTGAAAATGTGTACCAATCAACTAGTTGGCAAAGTTGGTTTCTTTGAAAAACTCAAACAGCTGGTAAAATTTGGATCTTTTACGTCTATTTTTTAAATTCATTTATTTGTCAAGGTTCAAATGCGGAAGCTTTACGGAGCCGAAATTCAATTTTCTTTTTTCAATGTTTCTTAAAAATAGAGTTTGTACAAGAGGTGTCCGAATACTCGCCTTATGGGCTACAATCTAGTAAAATGTAAGGAAGGGATTAAGGAAAAGGTAGACAAGGATGCGATAGATATATTTTTCTCCACCGCCGTTTACTGGATGTTTTTCGACGATTGACCATGGGAGATGCAGTGAGGTGACGGGAAAGTGCTCTTGATCTCTCTCGAGATGACTGGTGGTTGTTTACAACTGCAACGAAACAGAAACTAAAATTGATACACGAACAGACAGCAGACATTACTATCCTACTCTCAAACGCTAGTAATTTTAAACGTCAAAGTTGATGGTCGACGAAAGCATCGGCAATTTAGAAGCTAGTTGCTTCAAAAGAGTATTCAACATTGGAATCATCAAAACAATGTTCCTCATCGAGTCAGATACATTCAATATTTCGAGAATGCCATCTACAATTCCAGAAACCATGAACATTGCTGCATGTTGTTCTGGCTGTGGAACTGGAATATCCGGAGCGTTGGAAGAAGTAGGAACCGCGGAAAGTCCCTATCAACAACAAATGGTTTGAAACCCGCTGGAGGAGCTTTCGAAACATTACCGCCACTTCCTGGTTTCTTCAAGATGACTCGAGGTTCAATACCAGAGGCCTCCTGAGGCTGTTGCGTGATAATTTTGGATCGTTTCCTAGGTGGGGCTTTGAAAACGAAATGACTTCACTCGCCAACATTAGGGTCAGAGCCCTGATCATCAACCGAGAGAAGGTCAAAGTGGTTACTACACGGAGGAACTCTGGAAGATAGAATATCTGATCTTAGGATTTCCGCAAAGGAACGCTGCGCGCGAGCCTTCAAACACCACTGGAGTTTTTCTCCCTGCTGTTTGTATCTTGGACAATCAGTGAGAGCATGCGGAATTTCCAAACAATAAGGACATTTTGGGGAGGCACGACAAGAACCCTCCGTATGTTTCTCCCCACATTGATCACAGCGTGACTTGTTACAACAAAAAGCCGCAGTGTGCCCTAGTCGCTTACATTTTGTGCAGTTCATTACATTTGGTACAAACAAGCGCACAGGTAATCGGATCATCCCAATCGCGGCATAATCTTATAGTACTGACCCAGTGAAGGTCACGCGGAACGAGTCCGAAAGCGTGTAAGTTTTCTTCGTTCCAACGAGGGACACTGAATGTATTTGAATGCAGTCTAGTAAATATTTTAATTTTCGGGAGGTGAGGGTTCTTGTAGACACCGCCTTTCAGGAAATCATCGCGAGTTATACTCGCTTCGGTAACAACTCCCTCGATTTCAACTTCTTTACTTGGAATATACACTCGATATTCCAACAAAAAAAGTTCAAAAACAACAATTTTGTTTGCCTGCACACGATTGGTATACACTGGAGTCGCTTTTTACGCGGTTTTTTTTACACGGTTTTTTTTTACACGGTTTTTTTACGCGGTTTTTTTTTACGCGGATTTCGGAATTTACACGGTTTTTTTACGCGGATTTCGGAATTTACGCGGTTTTTTTTCACGCGCGACGTATCACCCGCGTAAAAAGCGACTCCAGTGTACTTCAATTTTTATTAGGAACTGAATACGAGTGTAAGTTGAAAAATAGGCTTGATAACTTGTATCATCTGTAAGTCATCAAATTAGATAGACATATATTGAGGTTATTTTAGCTAGAGTATCTGCTATGCACATGTTTTGAATCTGAGAGAGTCAATCAATAGTTTAGTAGAAGAGAACCCATAGTGCAGTGGTTCGGCGAATTGTAAAGGAGAAAAAAAAAGTTTTAAACGCAATAGAGGTCGGTCGATATCGCTTGAAGATGTGCAATATTTGGCAGAATTATATTTTCTTGCGTTGTTGCTAGAACTATGAACAAGAACACAAGGAGTGACAGTACTTAAATTTGAGTCCAATGGCCTTTTGTTAAGCAACGATATGAAAACTTGTGATCAAACAACAATGAAATGCCTACCGCTGTTGAGATTTGACAATCTGTTCCGCGCACACAGAATCACTTCACATGGTTCAGTTTTTGTTTTGGCCATTCCTTTGTGCTTTCATTCTGGGGTAGTGTTCCGAATGCAAAAGCTCCTCCCATAGTTGGTGCAAATTATTCTCGGTGAATTTGTGGAAAACGGTCACCCAACCGAAGAGTTACCACCATAAATAAAGCCGTTTCAAAGTTGGAAAGCACCAGCTCCACATACTGTTCAGGGACGTAGCCAGGACATCACCCCGATAGGTTTCAAGTACTCCACGTAAGGTCAACGTGAGAACGTGTTTCCTTGTATAGTCGTTTTTCTCATCATTTATAAATCGGTAAAACTTTTCCAGTTGTAATTTTTTGCTACGTGTATTCTCTTAAACCTCAATATTTTTTTTTCTTTCTAAAAATGGCAAACATGGTTCGGGTATCCATCCTCAAAATTTAAAACAATAAAACAGATTCCGATATCCCCTGCCTTCCCACGGCTCAACTGCAAAACTTAAAATGAGAAAACTGAATAGCACCGATATGGAAGTAGCCAAAGAAAGCGAGTGTATTGTTTGAGCTCATGCATGAGACTGCACATGTAAAAAGGTTTATAGGAAAACCCTGCCGTAATTTATGGCCTTGCATAATGCCCAGATACCTTCCCGAGCAGAGAATGAAAACAAAATGAAGACTAAATTAGATATTTTGATATAAGCGGTCGTGATAACATATTATGCCTACCGTGAGATCTAAATGGTATATGAAGAATATTAAAAGATAACAAATCATGTTTTCTTGATAACAAATCCATGTATGCGTTTTGATGTTAGTAATTTCTCTAATTACTAATATCAAAACTATGCTAGAGAAACAAAAAATAAAAATCTAAATTATTTATTATTTTGTTATCATGAAATCAAATTTAGTGATCATAATGTTTTGAAATCTATTGGTTGATATCGAGATTCAAAAACAAAAAAATTTCATCAAAATAAGAGCTATATTCCATTCAGTTCTATCGATTTATATCAGTTATATCGTTTTGTAAATTCAATTCGCAGGTACATTAATATCAATAAATGTTGTAAAATATAACTTTTAAAATCATAATTGTCTTTGTGATGTTCATATAGAAATCAACAAGCATCCTGAGTAAAGAAAAATTAAAAAAAAATGTAGATTTTAGTGATAAATGTGGATGCTCTTTTGATAAAATATCTAGTTTTGTTTTTAATTATGTTTTTTAGAAATATCAAAATATGAACTCATCCGAAATAAAAGAATCGCATATCAAAATATGTTATCAACATAATTTCAAAACCTAATTTGATTTCATTTTGATAGTATTTTGATAACAGCCATTTTTTATCGGGTAGACTCTTCTTTTCTTGCCTCTGCACCACACCGCCGTATACAACGTTCTTCACAATGCATATTGGTAGACAATGTAGTGGAAAGAAAACGGTATGCTCAGTAATTTATGAATATAAGAGAACTAACTTTTTGACCTAAATAATCGACGACGGTAGAATGCGAGTGAGATTCATTCCGAGGACAGAATTGCATATTATATTGTTCATTATTCTGGAATTTGTCTTCAGTTTTTAAATCGCATTAGAAACAAACCAAATTTATTATATAAAGAGAGAGAGAGAAAGATTAATAATTTCCATTTAATTCCACTACCTTATTTGCTTATCAGTCGAGAATTAGTACAAGATACTGAAGAAGTCTGCACATTGTAGACAAAATACGCGTACCTGTCAAGGATAATCAAATAAGGTAGTGGAATTAAATGGAAATTACTAATCTTTCTCTCTCTTTTTTTTTTTTTTTTTAACTCTTTATTTGTTCCAAATTCAAAATAAATTACATTTCATTTTAACCTAGGTGCTCCAGTTACTGCAGTAACGTACCAGCCTTAATTGTTATGATATATATCTAAGTGTTTTTACATTGTTCATGTCTTGGCAATTCAGTATTTTAAACAGGTTTTTTAACCTGCATGTCAGTATAAAAATTGATTTCTTAAAACTAAAAACTAAAACTAAATCTTATCTAAGTATAAAGGGAATTAATCGTTGCAATTGAGGATTGCAACGATTTTTGCCTGAAATTATTCATTATTTTGTTGGACATTTGTGCTAAAGTCTCAACATTCGAAATTCTATGTACTTCGGTTGTACTGTACCAGGGAGGCAACTTCAAAATCATTTTCAGAATTTTGTTCTGAATCCTTTGAAGTGCTTTTTTCCTGGTAGTGCAGCAACTAGACCATATTGGTACAGCGTAAAGCATGGCCGGTCTAAAAACTTGTTTAAATATTAGAAGTTTATTCGTCAGGCAAAGTTTGGATTTCCTGTTTATAAGAGGATACAAACATTTTATATATTTGTTACATTTGGCTTGAATGCCCTCAATGTGATCTTTAAAAGTTAATTTTTGGTCAAGTATTAATCCAAGATATTTCACTTGGTTTGACCAGGAAATTGGAACTCCGTTCATAGTGACTATGTGACTACTACTAGGTTTCAAAAACGAAGCTCTAGGCTTATGTGGAAATATTATAAGTTGAGTTTTGGAAGCGTTGGGAGAAATCTTCCATTTTTGTAAATAAGAAGAGAAAATATCTAAACTTTTCTGAAGTCTGCTGCAAATAACACGAAGACTTCTTCCTTTAGCGGAAATGCCTGTGTCATCAGCGAACAAAGATTTGTGGCAACCCTGAGGCAAATCAGGGAGGTCCGAAGTGAAAATGTTATACAATATAGGCCCAAGAATGCTACCCTGAGGAACTCCTGCCCTAACAGGTAGTCGATTAGATTTGGAATTTTGATAATTTACTTGAAGAGTTCTGTCAGTTAAATAATTTTGAACTAATTTCATAATATAAAGTGGAAAATTAAACTTTTTCAATTTAGCAATCAAACCTTCATGCCAAACACTGTCGAATGCTTTTTCTATGTCTAGAAGAGCAACTCCAGTTGAGTGGCCTTCAGATTTGTTTGAACGAATTAAATTGGTAACTCTTAAGAGTTGATGAGTAGTTGAATGCCCATGGCGAAATCCAAACTGCTCATCTGCAAAAATTGAGTTCGTATTGATGTGAAGCATCATTCTATTCAAAATTATCTTTTCAAAAAGTTTACTTATTGAAGAAAGCAAACTTATTGGACGGTAGCTAGAAGCTTCAGCTGGATTTTTATCCGGCTTCAAAATTGGAACAACTTTTGCATTTTTCCATTTATCAGGAAAGTATGCCAAATGGAAACATCTGTTAAATAATTTTACCAAGAAAGACAAGGTACTCTCTGGGAGTTTTTTGATGAGGATATAGAAAATTCCATCATCACCTGGAGCTTTCATATTTTGAAAATTTTTAGTTATAGACCTTACTTCGTCCAAATCAGTCCCCCAGGAATCATCAAAAATATTTTCCCGAGAGAAAATATTCAGAAAATCCCGAGCAACCTGATTCTCAATAGGACTAGTAAGACCCAAACTGAAATTATGGGAACTCTCGAATTGCTTAGCAAGTTTCTGAGCTTTTTCCAAATTTGTGATCAAAATTTTACCACCTTCTTTAAGCGCTGGAATAGGCTTTTGAGGTTTTTTCAAAATTTTTGTGAGTTTCCAAAAGGGTTTGGAACTCGGGTCTAATTTAGAAATATTATTTTCAAAAGTTTTGTTCCTCAGGGCAGAGAATCGCTTTTTAATTTGTTTTTGCAAATCCCGCCAGATAACTTTCATGGCAGGATCGCGTGTTCTTTGATATTGTCTCCTACGGACATTTTTAAGACGGATCAAGAGCTGAAGATCATCGTCTATTATAATTGAATCGAATTTAACCTCGCATTTTGGTACTGAGGCAGCTCTTGCTTCAACTATAGAAGTAGTCAGAGATTCAAGAGCATAATTAATTTCATCTTTGGTTTGCAAAGGAATGTTTGGATCGAAGTTATATTCCATAAATGTTCGATACTGCTCCCAATCAGCTCTATGGTAATTGAAAGTAGAGCTGTTGGGATTACAAATTATTTCTTGGGATATTTCAAAAGTTACTGGAAGGTGATCAGAACCGAAGTCAGCATGGGTAACCAATTGGCTACAAAGTTGACATGAATCAGTTAAGACCAAATCAATAGTGGAGGGATTTCTTGCAGAAGAAAAGCATGTTGGGCTGTTTGGATATTGAATAGTGTAATAACCTGCAGAACAATCATCAAACAGAATATTACCATTGGAATTGCTTTGAGCATTATTCCATGAGCGGTGTTTTGCATTAAAATCACCAATAATGAAGAATTTAGACCTATGACGGGTAAGTTTCTGGAGGTCACCCTTGAGAAAATTCTTTTGCTGGCCTACGCATTGGAATGGCAAATAGGCAGCTATAAACGTAAGTTTTCCAAATTTTGTTTCAACAGAAACTCCCAAAGTTTCAAAAACTTTGGTTTCAAATGAAGAAAGTATTTTATGTTTGATTCGTCTATGAACAATGATGGCAACGCCACCACAGGGTTCATCGAGACGATCATTTCTATAAATCAAGTAATTTGCGTCCTTCTTAACCTTATGGTCAGGTTTAAGGAACGTTTCAGTTATAACGGCAATATGCACGTTATGAACTCTCAAAAAGTTAAATAGCTCGTCTTCATCATCTTTAAGAGATCGAGCATTCCAATTTACAATATTTAATGCTTTAAAATCCATTACTGAATTTTAAAGTCATCACAATATTATTTGCAAATTTTACTCCAGTTTGAATAGCATCAAACATGGAGTTAGATTTAAGCATATCAGAAATCATGTCAATTAATGAATTCTGTAAAAATTCCATTTTGGGGGCAGTAATGCTTCCTAAGTCAAAATTGTCAAAATTTCCGTTAGAACGTTGGTTAGTATTTTGATTTCTACCCGCTGCAATAGCAGCATAGGTAGCTCCATTAACTCGCTGAACATTGTTAGCAGCGAGGGGAGTAGGTACAGATGAAACATTTGAAGCAGGGGAGATATTTGTACCTACGGGTACGAATGTAGAATTTGTTCCTCGCTGACCGTTGTTAACAGCAGAGGAATTTGTACCTGGTCGGAAACGTGGAGCGTTTCCTACCTGACGGTTAGAACGAGATTGTAGGATCGCTTTGCGAGTCTTACATTCCCAAAAATTGGATTTGTGGTTTTCACCACAATTTGAACTTTTAAATTTCTTAGGATCTTCCTTCACAGGACAGTCGTCTTTTGCGTGAGAGGAATCACCACAATTCATGCATTTAGCTGGCATGTAGCAATTTTTTGTTCGGTGACCCCATCCCTGGCACTTACGGCACTGAGTGAGGTTTTGGAAATTTCCTCCAGTCTTCCTGAAGTGTTCCCACTTCACTCGGACATGGAGCATAAGGCTAGCTTTTTCTAAGGCCTTAAGGTTGTTTAGTTCACTAGACTTGAAGTGAACTAAATAAAAATCATTAGAAATCCCGTTGCGCGAATCGCCAGGACGGGATTTCATTTTCATTTTGATTACTTGGAGTGGCACAACTCCAAGTAATTTTGCCAGTTCATCTTTGATCTGATCCAGGGATTCACCACTGGGCAGTCCTTTCATGACAACCTTGAACACACGTTCAGTTTTGGTGTCGTAAGTAAAAAATTTGTGCTTCTTCTCAGTAAGATACTTGAGAAGACATTTAAATCCGTCCAAGGTTTCAGCCAATACACGGCATTCACCCCGACGTCCAATTTGTAGTGAAAACTTAACTTTCACGAAATTCAAAAGTTCCATGCGAAGAGCATGGAAATCGGTAGTGGTTATCACAATAGGGGGAATCTTTTCCTTCTTGGCATTAAGCCGGGAAAGTTTACTAGAATTTTTCTTGGATGATGGATCATTCTCATCATCCGTGAGCAAATCAAATTGATTACTCAAATTAATTTCATCAGAAGGGGGGTCAAGAGTTTGCCCCTTTCTTTTGCGTTTAGGCGCCATGGCGGCAGTAAATTTTTATCCAAATCGACTTCCAAGCAGATTACTATAAGAATCTGAAGGATCGAAGAGGAATTTTCCAAATCGATATCCAAGAAGGATTACCTCGGGTAGGGTCCAAACAAGGATCGAAGAGGAATAAGAGTTGAACAAGGTAGAAAATTTTTACAGGTCGAGCACTGAAAAGTGCTGTTAAAATTTGTTGTAGCTTTAGGTAGTAGTAACACTTCCTTCAGCAAAAAGCAAATAGATCCGCACGGCAAGAGAGCACGATGCGGACTCGAATCTTTCTCTCTCTCTTTATACAGGTATTCCACTAAGACGCCCACATTCATCAGGATACATTTATTACAATTTTCCGAGTAAAAACAACGTCGGGAAATTGGAGGCAAAGCTAACAGTTTTTCTTTTGTCAGTGGCATGCAGGTGAGGATTTCAATTTCCACGTCGACAACCACCCGGAGGCAATGTCCTTCTCTTCCAAGTTTCCCGTATGCCAAACCTTGCATGACGGGCTGAAGAGGTTGCTTGCTGTACAAATAGAACACTTGACATCGCTCGCTTCGGAGAAGAGATGCTCTCTGTTAATTAATTAGTGACTCTTCGGCGCATTTTCGTTCTTTGAAGTTTTTAGTAGCAATGACGGTTGCAACTGTCGGTAAACCTGCAAGAAACAACATCGGTGAGCAATCTTAAGAGAATAATGAATTCAGAAACAAGATGAAAATTGGGTCAGGGCAAGTTTGCAATAATTTTACATTTGCATTCTACAAGTTTAAATCATGGTCTACAGAACCTTCCTAAGACCAAAAATGATACTTGGGTTATGCGATCTACATGCAGAAGGAGCCTCCATTAGCCTAGTCAAAATAGACGCAGATGTAAAGCAACACAATGCTGGGGATGAAGAATGCCATTAACCCTTTTCAAGTATCAGAATCTCGAAAAAAAAAATCAGATTTCGGAGTTTTAAAACTTTGGTATCTGCAAGTCTCCGGATTTCAGCTAACACTTGTGTTAGCGACGCGATCGATTTAAACGTGCAAAGGAACGCTATCGTTGCTAACAATCATTTTTCGGGTGAAGAAGTACTCAACCAACTGAAAGTTGGAATCAGGCTTGCAATTGCTCATTTCAGCTAAAAAGCTATTTTTCGGTTTTATGAAGCAATGGGATACTATAATGATAATTTTTATTTGTAAGATGCAAGAACAGGATAAAGTTTGTATATGACATATAACATTTGTCAATTTTGCTTTCAGAAGGTCACAATTAGTGATTTTATGATCGCTGATTGCTCGCTCATCGCGTTGCTCGTCGTTACAGCTATTGTGACCCTCTGAAAGCTAAATTGACATTTTTAATGTGTCATACACACTTTACCTTCTGTTCTTGCATCTTGTAAATAAGAATTATCATTAAAATGTCTCATAGCTTCATAAATCCGAAAAATAGCATTTAGCTGTAATGAGCATTTGCAAGCTTGGTTGGAAACCTTGCTATTTTCAATTTTATTGAATTTCCCGTAGAACTCAAACCAGTTGCTCTAACCAGTGTGAGAGCCTACATCGTTCGAAAAATTCATGAAAATTTCTGCGAGATATAGCGCACATAAAATTAACGCTAGATTTGGAATAAATTTATGCGATATTTCGTGTAAATTTAAGCGCAATATCGCATAAATTAGCAATATTGTATGCAAGCTTGTAAACGATTTCACTGTTTATGCCAAGAACTCAAAATTATTTGAAGGGAGATTTTACGCGATAGTTTAAATTCAGAATTTTTTTCTGTGTATACTTATAGAGTGGAGAGAGTCGCAATCAATTGATAATAAAGTTTTTAGCTCAAGAATACCTTTTAGATGTTATGCCCATGAACCAGTGCTCTAACTATTGTGAGAGCCTATTCTACTTAGGGAATCTACTAGAACTAAAAACTTACCAAGGAGTTTTCGGATGAAAACAACGATACAGTCGCATTGAGTATCCCTTATGAACTAATTTTATTCTACAATTCATTTCCCTTATACGGCAAATTTCTATCACTAATCTAATATATTGGTGAAAATGGGACAACATTAAAAAAACTAGATTCCTTGCTGCATTTATCACCTTCACACTCTCTTATCATTACGTAACAAACTTCTACCGCGTAACGCATTCAAATTGAACATAAACTTATAAAGGGTGTGTGGTTCTATATGTCCTTCTGGCATGTGCTTATATATTTTGCAATGCATATGCTACAACTCTATACTATACTCTATACGCAATTTGGTATTGCCCGGGTAATGACGCCTCCAGAGAACGACTGTTGGATACCCTAGTGGCCCGAGGCAGACAACCCTCCCGTGAAGTAAGAAATGTATTGGGAACCCGTGATCTTCCCTACATGCAGGCGATCTACGAATTCCTTTGTTTGATATTAGAGTATGATGTGACCACCCTAGTAGCACGCTTGTCACAAATCAATTGTAGAAACTTATATACGACTTATTTCAGTCATAAACAAGTTGCTGTAACTTATTGTGATGAGCGTGTGCTACTCGGGCATCCCCTCCTTTCCAAACAATTTCCAGCCATTGTGTCCCAGTCTTATTATCCTCCTGTTTATGTGCTACTTGCCCCTGCCCAGCCAAGATTTGGTCAACCGTTCGAGAGTAGTATCTGAAGGAGGCTTCAGAAACCAGTTTCCTACCTAGATCCTTCTAATCGAAATTGTTACCCATTAACCTCGAGCCCGCCACCAGTAATTGGTACCCAATACTAGAACTACTGCTGTTTAAAATGTAAATACAAACATTTTGGCTCCGCAAAGTGTCACACACAAATTTACTGTAGGATCCCTAGTAATAAAATAAGATTGAAAAAAACATGAATTGCTGGAAAAACTAACAATGTTACCCTGTTTCACGGTACAAGATCAAGATATTGAAAATTTTCATATGAGAAATTTTCTTTATTTATATAATGTTTGATTTTTACATTATGAAATATTTGATATGTTCAGTGAAGTCCCACTAACTTCACATCAATTGTAGGAACTTAACTGAAGGAATGAAAGGAAATGCTAAGTATTTCAGTGAGACTTAATAATCAAGCTGTGGAAATATAATAGATGTTCTTAAATCATCTTAGCTTCAAAAAAGTTGCAGATACTTTTAAGCAGTTCTTGAAATTTCAGAATTATTCAGAGAACTAAACGTTAGTCAAAAGAAATTCAGAGATGTAGAGAGATTTCTAGAAAACTGTGAAATATTTTCAGAAGTACTGAGTACCCCAAGAAAGCAAGATCTAGAGATCTTTGATGAATTTTAGAGTCCCGTAACTGCAGGAATGTCTAGACTTTTGGAGGAGTTTAAAAAACTATAAGCGTGAGATTAGATGAATCCAAGACTGCTCCATGGTCTTCAGGTAATTACTTTATTTGTACAGGCTCAATCGAATAAACTTTACAGAGCCGAGTTATCCTTTGCGTTATACATTATTACTGTCTTATATTTAAAGTTAAAGGAACTGGACCGAGTACTCGCGGTCGTCTCGAGGTTAGTGGAGATTTACAATTTTTTGGATGGGAAAAGGGAAGAAGGAGGTTTTAAATGTGGTTTACGATACAACTATTTAATTAATCCTAAAGCATGAAATTATTTCTATTCATCTTGAAAACAAACATTGAAAAAAAAACCCCAGACGTACAAAACACAAACTAAACACAAGGTTAATCAAACTTAGAATCTAAGGTTAATATCCTTAAAGTAAACATATATGAGTTTCATAAACTCCAGATCGCGTCTAGCCAAAATATCCCGAACTGGAACATTAGGTTGTGTACCTCGAGCCCGAAGGGAATCATAAAAATGTGATCTGACTCCACGATACTCCGCACAAGACCAAAGGATGTGATCAGCGTCCTGGTAACCTTGTCCACATTCACAGAGATTGCTGTCTCCCAACCCCACACGGAACAAGTGAGCGTTTAGACAATAGTGATTGGACATGAGACGAGACATCACGCGTATGAAGTCTCGACTCAAGTCCAACCCTTTGAACCACCTTAGGGATAATTGAATGTAGCCATCGTCCCAAGCTCCCTTCACTCCATTGATGTTGCCAGCTAACGAGCGACTGCTGACGATAAATAGAGAAAAATTCACTATAGGCGATCTGTCGATCATAAATGTCGCCTTCCATAGCGCCCACCTTCGCAAGTGAATCCGCCTTCTCATTGCCCAAAATTGAGCAATGCGAAGGAACCCACGCGAAGGTGATGATGAAAGAGCGCACGGATAAAGCACTAAGCAGTTCTCGTATTTTCAAGAGAAAATACGAGAAGTGCCTTACCGGCCTAATGGAACGGATAGCCTCGACAGAACTGAGACTATCCGTAAAAATAAAGTAGTGGTCTGGAAGAAGTGAAGCAATAGTTTCCAAAGTGTAGTGAATTGCTGCCAGTTCAGCCACATACACAGAACAAGGAGCTTCAAGTTTTCGAGAGACGCTATGAAATTCATTAAATACACCAAAACCAGCGGACTCCTCTGTTAGAAATCCATCTGTGAAAAACGTTCTTGCAGAATCAACATGGCCAAACTTTGCAGCGTATAATGACGGAGCAATCATAGGACGATGATGCTCTGGAATTCCGCGGATTTCCTGCGTCATAGATCAATCAAAATTCACTGAATTGCCGAAATCGGAGAAGACTACACGATTAGGAATATTTCTTGAAGGGCTGACATCCTGTGTTAAATATAGGTAGTACAAAGTCATAAAACATGTTTGAGGATTTAGCTCCAGAAGCTTCTCAAAATTTTCGATCACCAGTGGGTTCATTACTTCGCAACGGGTGAGGAGCCTCAGAGATAACTCTGAAAAACGGACGGATAGTGGCAACATGCCCGCCAGCACTTCGAGACTCATAGTATGAGTCGAGTGCATGCATCCTAACGCGATACGAAGACAACGGTACTGGATCCGTTCCAGCTTGATGATGTGCGTTTTAGCTGCCGACTGGAAGCAAAAACTACCGTACTCTAAAACCGATAAAATCGTTGTCCGGTACAACGTCAGAAGATCTTGTGGATGGGCTCCCCACCACGTTCCGGTAATTGATCGAAGGAAATTGATCCTTTGTTGGCATTTCCGCTTCAGATACTCAATGTGGGATCTCCAGGTGCATTTGGAATCGAACCAGACCCCGAGATATTTAAAAGACATGGAATGAGTGATCGGTTTACCCAAAAGTTGAAGCTTCGGTTGTGCTGGGCTATGCTTCCTAGAAAAAACGACCAACTCAGTTTTCTCCGTGGAGAATTCGATACCTAGCTGAATAGCCCAAGTAGACAAATTATCCAAGGTATCCTGTAAGGGTCCTTGCAGGTCAACCTCTTTTGGCCCTGTGATAGACACTACGCCGTCATCTGCAAGTTGTCTCAACGTGCAATTATCACTAAGACAGACATAAATTTCTCTAACGTAGAAATTGTACAAAAGGGGGCTTAAACATGAGCCTTGGGGGAGACCCATGTAGCTAAATCGAAAAGCTGTAAAGTTTCCATGAGAAAAGCTCATATGTTTTTCTGACAGCAAATTGTACAAAAAATTATTCATTAATGAAGACAATCCACAAGCGTGGAGTTTCTCTGAAAGAACTTCAACGGATACTGAATCAAAAGCCCCCTTGATATCCAAGAACACAGAAGCCATTTGCTCTTTCTTAGCAAAAGCAAACTGAATTTCCGAGGAAAGCAACGCGAGACAGTCGTTCGTTCCCTTACCCCTACGGAAACCAAATTGAGTATCTGAAAGAAGGTGGTTCGTCTCAACCCATTTGTCGAGGCGAAAAAGGATCATTTTCTCCATCAATTTCCGAATACACGACAGCATCGCGATGGGCCGATACGAATTGTGATCCGACGCGGGTTTATCAGGCTTTTTAATGGCTATCACCCTCACTCGTCTCCAATCGTCAGGAACAATATTGAGCTCCAAGAACTGATTGTACAAGTTCAACATGCGCCTCTTAGCGACGTCTGGGAGGTTTTTCAGCAAGTTGAACTTGATTCTATCAGATCCCGGGGCAGAATTGCCACACGAAAGGAGAGCGAGTGAAAGTTCCACCATTGAAAAAGGCTGACTGATTTCGTCTACCGAATTCGCAGTTTCGCGAGGAATCAACTGCGAGGGCACAGAATCCGGACACACTTTTCGCGCGAATTTAAGAATCCATTGATCCGAGCATTCCTCGCTTTCGTTGTTAGTAGACCGGTTACGCATTCTTCGCGCCGTACTCCAAAGCGTATTCATAGACGTTTCGCGCGACAATCCGTCTACAAACTGCCGCCAGTAACCTTGTTTTTTGGCCTTGATGAGGCTCTTGAGTTCGCGTTCAAGAGATGTGTATGCGTCGAAATGCTCGCGTGTTCCGCGTTTCCGAAAAAGTTTAAACGCGTCGGACTTTTTACGGTAAACCTCCGTGCATTGTTGATCCCACCAGAGCGATGGTGTTTTCTTACGAATAGACGATCGCGGCACCGGTCGTGTTTGAGCTTGAAGTGCGCTGTCGACGATGAGATTAGAGAGGAAATTATATTCCTCCAACGGCGGAAGCTCTTCCACTGACGATACTGTATCGTCTATCGCGGATTGGAACTTAGTCCAATCGATGTTACGGGTTAGATCATACGCGACGTTAAAGGATTCTGACAAGTTGAACCCACTGGCAATCGAAATTTTGATCGGCAAATGATCACTACCGTGCGGATCCTGGATTACATGCCAAGTGCAATCCAACGATAGTGAATTGGAGCAAAAGGTGAGGTCTAATCTGCTACCATTCGAGGATGGACTAGCCAAACGTGTTACTTCTCCATTGTTAAGGATTGTCATGTTGAAGTTGTCGCAGAGATCATAAATCAAAGTAGAACGGTTATCATCGTACAGCTCCCCCCAGCCTGTACCGTGGGAGTTAAAATCTCCCATGATTAACCATGGAGCGGGAAGTACCGCACATATGTCGAAAAGTTGTTTGCGATTAACAGAGACTCTAGGAGCAATATATACAGAAGCAATACAAAGGCTCTTACCTTTAATGGTAGCCTGACATGCGACAACTTCAATACCGGGGAATTCGGGAAGATTCACTCTATAGAAGGAATGGCACTTTTTGATCCCCAAAAGTACCCCTCCTCCACGTGAATCCTCACGATCCAATCGAATAATGTTAAAATCATAAAAAGGGAGATCAATTTCTGAAGAGAGCCATGTTTCACAGAGGGCAAATGCATCGCAATTATTGTTATGGACTAAATACTTGAACGAATCTAATTTCGGAATAAGACTTCGACAATTCCACTGTAGAACAGTGATCAAATCCCCGACCTCGTTTGGAAAATTATCCATCGAAGGAGATGATAGCTGCAAGAAGGGGCCATTTTGAAGTCAATTGCTTCAAGAAGGATTTCACAGTGGGAAGCAATGTGAGGACAATGCTTTTCAGAGGATCAGAAATGTTGAGGTATTTGAGAATACCGTCCACAATGTCATCAAATGAGAACAACCCAGATGAAGAAGGGGTTTCTGTTCTTAAAATTGGGGCATCAGGGGTTTTGGATGTCCCCGGAAGAGGTGGAAAATCCTGGGTATAGTCAGTTCTGCGGAATCCAGGAGGAGTAGAAGTCTCCTTTTTTCCACCACTCCTTGATTTAGGCAAGCTGATTTGGGGTTCTTTATTTGCAACAATCCGCGAACGGATGCGCTTTCGTTTCCGTGCAGAACCTTCCGGAAAACTGAAAGAAGTTCCCTCCTCAGCCAAGTCAGAGTCAGTCTCGTCATCTGACAAAAGAGAAAAGGGATTTTTGTCAGTGGTCGATGGCGTGGCTGTCTTAAGCATTTCTGCAAAAGACCGCCTGGAACGTTCCTTAAGGGAGCGTTTCATTTTGTCCCCGAGCTGTTTGTACGCCGGGCACGACGAGAGAGCATGAGGAGGAGTTCCGTTGCAGTACACGCATTTTGGTGCAGTAGCTGCGCAGGCGCCATCCTCATGCTTCTCCCCGCATGTGGAGCAGCGTGCCTTGTTGCCGCAGTGGGAGGCCGTATGTCCAAACCGCTTGCAATTCTGGCAGTTCATGACCCGAGGTACAAACAACCGCACAGGAAGACGAAGTTTTCCCAGCTCGATGTATTGAGAAAGGGCAGATCCAGAAAAGGTCACCCGAAACGAGTCTGTGGGGGTAAAACTCTTTTTACCCTCGCTGAGTGATACTGACTTCATTCTATGAACGCCCAGTATCTTTACCGGAGGAAGCAAGGGGTTCTTGAATCGGCCAACCGCTTGCTTCTCCAGTATCTCGGGGTTCAGGCTCGCCTCAGTGACCACGCCTTCGATCTCCACATCAGAGGCTGGAATGTACACCCTATATTCCAGTGTGAAAAATTGGGAAACAGCAATTTCATTGGCCTGTTTCAGGTTAGCGACGGTCACACGAAGTTTGTTGTGCCTAACCTTCGTTATTTCGGTCACGACAGAGAATCGCTTTGTCAGATCATCAGATATCTGAACAACATTCAAGGGTTTGTTTTTGGGCTGAAAATAGACAACCCATGGGCCAGTCGAGTCATTCGGGTAGGCACGATTTCGATGGGGGGTTTGCGTCTGAGACGACGAACCACCGGGGTGATCGAGAGGCGAAGGGGAGCCGTCGTCCGACAAAATGTCCGCGATGTCATCTGACATCGCGTCCATATTGCCGTATTAGTGGGAGCGAGAACGCTCTACCACGCGACTTGAATCCGAAACAAGCACAATACACAAAACAGATACTTATAATAGAAGCACAAAATGGATATTCAACTGAGGAGAGAGGAGAGAGCAATAAAACACAAAAACTTATCTAGCAGCAATAATATTCTGGCGACCAGGCAGCAAACAGCACACAGCTGAACGGCGAGCCACTGGACTGCGGGAAGCGTGGCAGGAAGCACGGTGATGAGCAGCGGGGGTAACCTTGTATGCGCGTTCGGCGACGAGCTTCGTGGTGTGGTCGATCGCACACACGAGAGCGGATGAGCGATGCAGACGTTAATGATATCAATGGCACTCACTTACGACGGTATTGTCTATGGCGGTGTGCGTGAAGACAACACGCACCGATGACGCGGAAATGACCGCGATTCACTAATTTCACTGGATTCTTTAAGTGGACCCTACACGATTACTTTTATTGACAATAATCGTATTGTCAATACATTCTATATTGACGTCAATATATCGAGATTGACAATATTTCTGAATTCACATCATCAATATTATTGTCAATAATTCCCCTTCGCGTCAATATATTGATGGGTGTGGGGTTTGCTTTAAAGTTTCGATCACTAGAGAAAGTTTCCTTCTTTCTGATATGCGCACTAATGACACTACTAGAAAAAAACCCCTCCAGGGGGAAAAACTGTCGAAATCTAATTAACCGAGTGGTAAAACACTTCGCAAATTTCCGGAGCGCAAAACTATCAACCGTTCTGGTTGGAAAAACACAGTGGATTCGCCCCTTAAGATTATATTAGCCGATAATATCAGGGAAGGATGGAGATCTTTAGATAACTCATGGAAACCTAAGAGGTCCAGGCATAACTAATGGGCAGATCAAATAATTTCAAGCAAATTGTAGACAGCTAAAACTTTCATGAGCATGAGCATGAGCATGATTGACCGCCCACGGTTGCTACTCTGTTATTGTCAGACCAGCTGTAATTACATAGAGAATCAATAGACGATGCTTGGGACTAGCAATCATCCTCAATGTGTAAAAACTGGTGATCTCGAATTAGGCAATACCAGCGTCAGCCACGCCTGACCGCAGGTCAAGAAAGAAATGGGTAGGAATGTGTTGACGTGACACTCGCTTTGATGGAAGCCGAGGAGTCCTCTGCACTTCCACGAGGAATCACAGGGATGTTGGGTAAGAGGGTTAGGTTTGCAGCAGGGTTCGTTTTGGTAAACGATAAGCTGAATCGATGTCCTAACAATCATATAACGCGAAGGAGCTTGGGATTGAACCCACGGTCTTCTGCTCAGTAAGCAAAAACGTTTGCCACTAGGCAGACGAGCTCCTTTTTAATCATCGAGTTGCTGTTATTACCATGTAGTCATGTTAACAAATAAAACGATTGACGAATCTTGAATGTGGATGGGCTTGAGATTAGACTCATGATGTTCTGCTCAGTAAGCAAAACCGGTTGCTCTAAGGCCACCACCCTCATATCACATTATAGCGTTACTCAAGTTTTTATAACTATTCAAACCCGGCACCGACTACAACGAAAAGTTTTACAACATACACGATAAACAAGCGATCTTACCATACATTTTTAATATGAAAGGACCTGGGACCACGTTTTTCTGCTCAGTAAGCAAGCCACTGCAACCGATGATCTTTGAAATCCTAAAACTGAAAGCTATGAAAGAGTACGTAGGCCTTCATTAAGGTCCACTTTCACGCGACGTTCAATGTTTCGATTTTCTCTTTACGGATGGTTCAGGCAATCATAACAAGCTATGACCAACGTGACGATTGTTTAAGACCTGGTTAAATAAGCTATTCAAATGAAATTGCGTTCTCGAATTTCCTTTGGCATGTAATGAACAACAGAAATACGCGATAATTCATATTTTCAGCGGTTGATGGTTAATTTTAAATATACTAACGGTACTGTTTACGACTACGACGGCGATTACGACAGCGACCACGACGGCGCCTACGACAACGACAACAGCTAATTTGTAACTTATCATTTGTCTAGGATAAACACCTTTGCCCGGCACCTCCACTGGTTATTCATGTCCGCTATCTGTCACTGTTTGCAAAATATCTAATATGGAGGCGAACCAGCCCAAGGCTGAAAGCCTCATTAATAAAGCTAAATAATAATAATAAAATATCTAATAGTAATTACCTTTGTTGTAATACTTCCTGTATTGCCATGGTCATCTGGGAGGAGGTTCGCATCTAGTGCTTAACAGACAGCTTGCTGGTGTTAGAAGCAAAAATGTAGTAAACATTGCTGGGCAAGCGAATGACGATGTCACGGCAGCACAACATTCCATACTGCGAATGGAAGACGTGTCGTCACAGAAAACAGCTGTCTCGTGTAAAAAGATAAACATTGCGATCGTAGAAAGCTAAAACTTTCAAAAGTTCAAAAACTTCAAAAATTGACGAAAATTGAACTAAGTTGATTAGAGAAATTCAACGATTGACGATTATGAAGTATGAATTATTAAGATATGTCACTCATTATACTTTTGGTAATGGTAAAATCTACGAAATTAAATGTTCGAATGCTCCTTGACACCACGGCTTGGATCGCGTTAGCGCCATTTTGATCTTGTATATGTGGCGCCAAAGGAAAAAAAATGCGATTCCTTAGCTCGTATCTTACAACAACAGCACTGCCATACAAACTTCAAACCATTTCTTTACAATTTTTGGTATAGGCTCATATTTTGGAATTATAATTCAAGCTGGAGGGCGGAAAATGGCATAGTAAATATTGTTTTCATAATCAGGACAAGGGAGCACCTGTGGGGTGGGAGTGTCAGTGAGCCTCTTGAAGTCACCCATTCGGCATAACGTGCTTCGGCCTAATGATCCATTTGGCCTTTTATTCGGCAAAGTTTGCCAACCTATCACTATGATAAAATTTGATTAGGAGAATATGATAAATAATACTAATTTAGATGAGTAGATGACTGTTTAAAATCATGTAAGTTCAATCACATAAGTTGCTATAAACCTATTTTGAAGATTTTGTGCGATAATTCGAAAAACAGATTGAAGATTGAATGGTTAACAATTTTTATTCCAGGAATCTATTTCATGAAAAAAATTACCCTATTTCTCGGACCAAAATATTTTCAAAACATTCTGTTGCTTTGATCGAAGGTTAGACGAGTTTTATAGCGTTGTTGTATTTTCACAAACAATCTAATGGGGTCCAACAACAAACATTCTTCCAATTATTTCCAACCCGAAACGATTAAGATATTACGTTTGATAATGCACTTTTCCCGGCAATTCATTTCCAGGACGACAGCGAGAGCATTTCTGCTAAACAGCAAGCCAGCCAAGAGTTTAGTTTCTTGAAAGTGGAAAGTAGGTACTTACCTTCGTCCATCTGGCCGTTCCTTCTGCTTCCTCCAATAGATCACAATAAAATCCATCCCCTAATGGGAAGGTCATGCACCGGATGCACTAAGTGTTTCCCCGGCAAATGGAAACTTTTATCTTCACGCTATTTTTGTTGCTGTCCCTACTGGGAAATATGCTGCAGGAGGACAGCGAACGGGAAGCTTAAAGTGGTTCACTCCGTTGCCAGTTTTGCAGCGCACAGTAATCTTGTTGACGACGTCCTCTACCTCATTCGGTTTTATAAAAGTCCAACTCTTGTTTATTAAACCAACCATTTGCCTGCAGTTGCTGCTATTTTGCGTTTTCCTTTATATTTTTATGTAGTTTTTACACTTTAAACCCCTCTAGCAATTCAAGGAACCGGTTTATTTCCGGAGCGCGGACTGTTTACTTTTCCCGATGGTAATGGTTTAGTTCGCTTCTTTTTTCTTGGCAGGCAGACCTGTTTGATAGCTTACTTTATATCGTCCTGGTGGGATGTGGGGAGGGGGTGGAGGGAGTGGTCATCATGAACTAGTTGTCGCTTTCTGGTTTGGTCGTACGCTTTTTTTTTGCTGTAGATGATGACATTTTACCATTTAGGAAAATTGAGTTTTACAGTTATGATTGTTTGAGAGTTGAAGTGCAAAGTTTTCAATCGTTGAGGTTTTATTTTACTGAACTTTGTTTTTGTTGTTCACGCTTTAATGGCTGGCAAATCGCTATGCTAAGACTTTTTTTTTTAAATTACGAACTTATATGATGATGATATTCAAAGACATTTGCAGACAAAATTAATTCAAAATTGGGCCAGTAAATTGCACCCTATTGGGAAGTCAAGTATGCTCAAAGGTTCATAGCTTGTGTCTCTCATAGTTATCCACTATCTCATAATCCTAATTAAGACAGCTATACTAACTTCAAGAGCAATTTAACGATATCTGTTAATCATGAAATAAAACTAAAATACTTCTCAACTCATGGTACGAAACATGCATTGATCGCCAAAACAATCTATTTTTCACGCAATCATGGTATCATAAACACGGTCGTAGTTATAACTCAAGGGATAATCTCTTCCAGTAAGCTTCCGATGAAAGCAGACGGCTGGAAATGAAGATTTATTCTTCAGGGTCTTAGTCAGATGAACTGTCATCGGTCGGTCCAAGTCGATAATCTAGCCATCTTCACTCGGTTATCGATTCTCGCGTGCCGATTGATAATTATTTACTACATTTTCATCCATGCTGACTGCCAAGAAGGGATGTATGGGAAGATTTATTATCTTATTATGGTGCTAATCCTCGGCAGCTGGAAGCTGTAATCAAAAAGTGAAATTTATGGAGGAAATTTGGAGAGGAAGGAGAAGGGTGAGCTGCAGATATAATAAGTCTCGGAGAAGTAATATTGAGAAGAGTTAATCCGTTTGATTTGTGGTATACAAATTAAATCATGATTAAAATTGTTTGTATTAAGCGGATTAAAAAGGTTGCTGACATACCTTCCCTAAATTTGGCAGCATGTTTACGTATCCTCAGAGAGCCTAGTTTGTTTCTAAGACACAGGTACTCACCAAGTCGGGGGTAGCGGGTTGGACATTTATTGATGTTCCTGGACATTGAGAATCATTGTGTTTGTCATTTGTTTTTTTTTTTCCTTGATTTGTTTTCGGTCGATCTTGTTTTCCGTACTGAGAACTAAAGCTACCGATGTCAGGGAGACAGCTCTTACACCTGGACCCTACCTATCGACCCATCAACTCATAGACCGGGGACCAACGGCTTTACTTCCCTCCGTGATCAGAGATGTTATGCCTCAGAACATCCCGGCAGCGCACACTGGGATTGGACCCAGCCCTGCTGGGGTGAGAGGTAATAGCGCTTACCACTACACCATCGGCGCCGCATTTTGTATATCACCCATTTTACAAATTCATGCATTGGTTGACATAGAAAGTTCTAATTTAATGCTGTGGAAGTGCATAAAAAACTCATGTTGAGAGAAGGTGAAAGCTCGTGTTCGAGCTTTAAGGACGGTTAGATGAATAAGAGGGTGATCTTCGAAACATATGGACGACAAAATAAAATTGTTGATTAAAATTTTTATAAGAATACTCGGATAAAATGTATATTAGTATTATGAGGGATTCATAGGCCTGTCAATTTACAATGGTAATAGGCTTTTGTTTTACATTTTAACTAATTAGAATATTACTCGCTTCAGCAATCTTGGAATGAGAAAAAAAAAATCCATTAGTTGCCAACTCTGTTCAGGAGACCCCTGTCATTAACTTTTAAAAATATATACGCAATTCAATTTAGGCTTTCATTTATTTAATGTTTTTATTAAATGTTTTCTCGAAAATAAGATACGGTTCATATCAGTCACTTTAGTTTATCAATAGTCTAGGATAAGTCTTGTCCATCTGAACACCTTAACCGAAGCCGGAATTATTCTATCTAGTCCATATGTTCAGTCAGTGTCACTAGTGACACTTGGTGATTTAATTCTGAGCTGAACCCTGTACAATAATACAGGTCTTGTCCATATAAACAACTTTGCGGAAGACGGGAACCTTCTATTTAGTCAAGATGTTAAGTTAGGACACACATTTGAAAACGAATGTGACCCTAGCGTTGCCGGGTGACTGAGTTCTGAACTAAACACTTCACATTAGGATAAGTTTTGTCCATCTGAACAACTTTGCTAAAGACGGGAACCATCCATATGAGCAGGATCTGTAGATAGTTGTTTTGAAGCCCTTGTATTCCTAAATATCTTTGCAGAAGGAAGCAACATCCTAATTGGTTGTAATTTCGTGATATAAACGTCTCTAACATCAAAATATGCCACTTCATGAATATTTTTTTTTCTTATTTACCCCTTCCTATGAAAGATCCGCCCCTAAAATATACGCTGATAATTTAAACTGGAAGTGCATTAAATTAACTTTGCAAAACATTAAAAAAAATCGAACTTCACTGAAATATGACAGTTTGAATTTGGGGTCAAATAGATCCCAATGTATAGACAGACTATATAAAGGGTTATACGGTCAAAATTTGGTCAATATCAACTTGACGTATTTCTTTCAATTTTGCATTTAAAAAACCTGAACACCCCTCATTTTGAAGGTGTGTGTGTGTAGAATGTTGCTCCTATTTTGATTTTGGAATTCACTCTTCAGTTGTCAAAATGCCGTCCAAGCAAGAAGAGCAGCGTATCAAAATTTTGCTCGTGCATTTCATAGCTGGTTTGGCAAGCCATCTGTACCTGTGGCTTGAAAAGCAGCATTTTCATAGCTTCCGGGACTGTCAACCAAGAAATTTACGTGAAAGAGTGTTTGAATAAACGTCTGCTGCCTTTCCTGAAGAAACACGGTTGTTCCGTACTGTTTTGGCCGGATTTGGCATCTTGCCATTACGGTAAAAAGGCCATGGAGTGGTACGCCGCCAACAACGTGCAGGTGGTTCCCAAGGACAAGAACCCTCCCAACACGCCAGAGCTCCGCCCAATTGAGAAATACTGGGCTATTGTCAAGCGGAACCTAAAGAAGACCAAAAAAACTGCTAAGGGCGAGCAGCAGTTCAAGGCAAACTGGCTTTCTGCGGCGAAGAAGGTGGACAAGGTGGCTGTACAAAATCTGATGGCAGGGGTCAAGCGTAAGGCCCGGCAATTCGGATTTAGAAAAGCGGAAGCCTAACTGAATATTTTTCCTGAATTTTATACTAATTGAACTTGAAAAAGAAATTTAATTTGATTTTTTAAATAAACGATTTCACCGATTTACACGCGTTTTCCCTTGACCAAATTTTGACCGTATCACCCTTTATATATATTTTTTTTGGTACAGACGAAGGGTTAACAGCATAAACTTTTATGTCTGTCCATTATGCCTAATGTATTTATGCCTAATGTCCATTATTCCTAACGTACGTATGCTCATCATCCATATGCAAACCAAATTTCGATTTTGAGTTTCAGCGAAAAAATTGCTGAAATAGGTTCAGTAAAATAAGTTTTTGCTGGAATTCAGTATCAGTATTTTTATAGCATTGCCGAAATCCAGTAAAACAGGCAAATGTCAGATTATTTTCTGATAATCAGTAAGCAAAGCACTTAAATGACAGATCACGCAAAACCTGTCTACGCTATCTGACCACAAGCTTCAACTTGGTCTTTGAAGATTTTTTTTTGTTTCCGCGACCCCAGACACGATGTGTATTTTTTTTATAATTATAGAAAGTTATGAAGTTTCGTGTAAAAATTGAACTGGAAATGTAAATTGTTGTCGATAAATTCACGGCAGATAGCAGGTTTTGTCAAGGAATCATTTGATTATGCTATTTTATTAATTAAAAACCTTATGGTTTTACAGGTTTTGTTTGCAAAATGTAGACGGCAAGACAAACATGCTCCAGTTATTTTTTAAACCAAATAACCAATAAAATACGTATATGCTTTGCTATACTATGAACCGTGTTTTAATAATATTATTGATAAAATGGAATACAAAAATCCTGCTGGGAGAGCAATATAAAGCCGAAGATTGCTGAAGAATCAGTAACAACGATAATAAATAAATTTGCTGTTGATTCAGTAAAATTTTGCTGGAAATTACTGGAAAATCAGTTAAAAGCTGTCATCTATTCTTATGCTGCAACGTCAGCAAACAAAATACAAATTCACAGAAGATTCAGTAAAGTGTTGCAGTTTTGACAGAAGTTCAAATCAGCAGCATTATTTTGCTGGGAGTTTAACTGTGCGAAGATCTAACATACACATACTGTCGGTAGAAAAATCTTAAATATCGGTTATTATATATACACAGTTTTTCAACACCCCTTATGGCAAACGTCCACATGGACGAGTGCACCGAACACTAAAGGTCCACGCACATTAGATCCGGATCGGACGCGTTGCGGCAAAGTGACAGCTAAATCTATTGTCTAACTGTCAAATTTACGTCAAAGCAACGCAAACGGATCTAATGTGGGTGGCCCTTAAATGTTCATGAATAATGAATAACGAACATTTAGTGTTCATGATTAGTAAACATTGCCCGCAGCTTGTGTCACTTTTTATCGAGTGAGTGAACTCAAATCCATCGGTGCACTCTTCCATACCAGTAAGCTTGTAGAACGACGCACATTGTAGAACATTGTAGAACGACGCACATACTTGCCTCGAATCTCTCCAGCAGAAAAAGCATACGAAGTCGAGTATAGTCCATTTTATGAAATGACAGGAGCTGGTTTGCCTGCCAGAATTTGATGATATTGATATTGCTTCTCACAGCCGTTAGGTAACCGCCTCCTGTCAAAGTTCATTCATGAGTTGAACCAGAAACGTCTCATAAAATGCTCTATGCGAGAAAATGAGCGCTTCATGTTTGCTTTTAGGCTATCCATTTTCAGAAGCATGAAGAGAGCAGTCGAGAAAGCACAGGCAGTTACGAAGATGGCGTCGAGTGAACAAAGTCGCGTGTGCTTCGAGTGTTCGTGTGCGAAATATCCGTAAAATCGGTCAATATTCACGGTGAAAAGACTGAGATTCGAAAGATAACGCGGCGGGAGTGCGTTTGAGCTAGGAGATTAATGCAGATCGGTGTTGATTAGAACGAAAAAAAGCAATTTATTCGAGCTTCATAGTTCATCGAGAGTTGTGCATAACCTAAAAATAGCAAGAACAGAAAAAGAACAGATTCGAAGGAAAACGACGGCGTTGAATCGGGTCGATCCGCTTGTCGTAAAGCGTGTGGAGGCAAATAGTGCGTTTTTCGTCGCCGGGAATCAGAATACGGATCGGTCTATTCGTCGGACCCGCCACGCCGCTCGCGGGAAGGAAGAGAAGAATACACGTTGAAGAAGAAAAATCAGGCACCAGGAGGTGTTGAACAAGCGAGTGGGCATACGGTAGTAAAAATACCATGTCGAAGAACCCAAAAGTGAATGCAACTACCAGCAACGTCATGCTAACGAGATCACAGTCCATGAGGACTGGCATAGGCACAACAGTACGACCAGGAACCTCCAGATTTGTACCAACGAAAAAACCAGCTGAGACAAATGTACGCAGCAAGGGTGCAGGAACCTCTGGCGCTGCTCAGCATACGAAGAAAACACAAGGAACGAACTCAAGCAACAACGGAACAAACATTAATCAGGTCCATGGCAGCAACTCTGCTGAGGAAACAGAATCAGGAGCAGCACGCTCAGAAACGGTGTACTTGGAACCAATCGAATACGAAAAGCCAATACCAAAACATCCAGTCGAGCTAGGGAAAATTCTGTACGAGGCAGGCTTTCAAGGATGGAAGGAAATAACAAAGATCGGCAACTTCAGTACAAGCTAAACCTAGCTCGGCGGATTTGGCAAAAGCGGATTTCGCTAGAGCTAATCTGAGAGTATTCACGCCCAAGGCGCAAACACAGACGATTTGTTTTGTACCGGGAGTGCCTCTGAGCTTTGTTGCCGACGACCTGAAGCAAACGGTGGCAGCAGTACCAATCATCAAGGTAGAAAGAATCCGGCGGATGGGTCGAAACAGACAACTGTACGAGACGGAAAACCTGAAGGTGACAGTAGAAGGAACGCAGGTGCCAAGTCCAATCAAAATCTACAGGGTTAGCTTCAGAGCAGAACCATTAAAGTTCCCAGTGAAACAGTGCTGGAACTGCTGGTGGTTTGGGCATGTAAAGGCCAAATGTTGAAATCAATGTTCATCGGGCGAAGAGTGCGGTCGGGACTCATGCTGCGTGAATTGTAGGGAGACCAAAATCATCGACAAAATGCGAATCGACCGAGTACCATACGCGGAGGCGGAAAACGCTTATCCCAAGACCCAAAACCGGTTTGAGTTGCTGGAGGACGATAATGATTTCCCGGAAATAGAAGACCACAATTCCAATAACGACGAACGCGAAAACACTGGAAATCATTCCGGTGCAGGAAACAGAGGATGGAGACAGGATCAAGGCAACGAGCGCAGGGACAACGTAGGAGGGCAGCACAGGGGCCGTACGAAGTCATCCGAAGGTAGAAAGGAGCGGCAGCAGACCCACAAAGCGACGGATTTTGAAACTTTTATTTCGGAGATGAGACAGGAGTTCATCCGCTTCTGCAGTGCCGGAAAATGGATCAAGCCCCTGCGCGAGCTGCGTGACAAACTAAGGAACAAACTACAAAAAGAACGAACAGAGGTGGAAACAGATCAAATCCTAATCGAGGTCAGCATGGACATAGAAGCGATACTAAACACATAGATGAACAAAGAAACACAGCAAAACAGACGAACAACAACCGACAATAATGGGATATAAAACCTTAACTCTATTGCAACACAACATACAAAGCATCAGGCCGACCGAAAAGCGCGAAGAGTTGTTCACGTGCTTGACCTCGAACGACATAAAGATTGCCATACTACAAGAAATTTGGCTCAAAGAGTAGGAAACGTTCACTTTCAAGAACCATCAACTGGTATCTAAACGGAGGAAAGAAGGCTACGGAGGAGTAGGCGTACTAATACATAACGACTTGGACGTCCAGGAACTGGAATTGCCGGAATTCAGGAAGGTGGAAGCTGTAGGAGTCAACATCAATCGAGGATTCGACCCGATAAATGTGTTTTCGGTGCACATCCTACCCACAAGCGGAAGCAGCATTGAAACCACTGAAGGCATAGCAGCACTGTTCGAGTTTCTAAAAAAACTGGAGGCAGAAACGATAGTTGGAGCGGACGTAAACGCACATCACCCAGCGTGGAGCCCAGATTTTCCGATGTTCAGCAGAGGAAGACTCATAAACGGAAAATCGAAGAGAAATTCTCCTCAACGACGGCACACCAACGGTAATAACCGGAGTTGGAGGCAGACAATCGGCGATTAACATCACCTTGGCATCTCCGGGAGTAGCAAGAAAATCGATGTGGGAGGTACAGGAGGAAGAATTTGGGAGCGTCCACATGACCATCAGAGTAGGAATTACCAGCGAAATTCCAATCGTAAACGGCACGATTCGGAAGGTCAACAAAGAGCAACTTGTAGAATCCCTCAACAGCATCCGTCCACAATTCCTGTATTCGCCCGAGGAAATGGTGGAAATCTTCGAGGAGGCAGTAGAAAAATCGTCCTTTTGCGTAAAAAACAAAAAAGGCAACTATCTGAAACCGTGGTGGTCGGACGAAATCACGAGCTTGTACGAGAGCAAACGAGATGCGCTGCGGAGATACAACGTGTCGAAAACAAGATCCAACTACATTGCCCTTCAAAAGGAGAGAGCCCTATTCAAGAGGCATGTCAGGAGGGCCAAGCGACAACATGTGAGAGAGCTTATGGAAAAAATTGACGAATCGACGCCTTCTCGACAGCTCTAGAACATGATAAAGGGCATCGATACCTCACTGACAGGGAAGCACAGGAAAAAAACGGAGCTATTCAAGGAGGACGGAACGAAGTTTATGAAGTTCTATTTTGATGGGAAATTCCGCATACTTCAGATGCCTGAAACAAGGACGGAAGGCATACTCGAAGGCTACGAGAGGGCACTCCAGGACAGCGAGATCCTACAGGTCCTGAAAGGGAAAAATAACCATTCAGCCCCGGCTTGAATGGCATATAGTATGCTAGCTAAACCTAGATATGCAGGAAAAATATGCGAGATGTTAAGCAAAGTTTTCGTGTCGGAGAAAATTCCAGAAAAATGGAGACTGACGGAAATTCGCCCGATCCCTAAGAAAACGGGAAACACCAACCAACCCATGGGACCAATTGCACTTATCAACGTGGAACTCAAGCTGATCAACGCAGCGGTCAAAAATCGCCTGGCGGAAATAACAGAAATTAAAAACCTAATTCCACTCCTATCATTCGGTTTCCGGAAACATGTGTCAGCATCCACCTGCGTAGCATACGTAGTCAACAGGATCTATGAAGCAAAGGAGCAGAAAAAGGAAGTGCTAGTCACCTTGCTGGACGTGAGCAAGGCGTATGACACAGTGGTTTCCAAAACGCTGCTTAACACGTTGGGGGAATTGGGAATCCCTAGCAAGATCGTCTCGTGGCTGTACGAGTACCTACGAAGCCGGATCATGATCCTGAAGACTGACGAACAGCAAGTAGAAGTAGATGATACTTTTCAATCTGTACACGGCAGTACTGCACGGACTGTCGACGGAGAAAGGAGAACTAGTTCAGTTCGCTGACGACTTTGCCCTGGTCGTGACAGCCGACACGCTTGAGGAGGCAGTTGAGATCACCTCCGGTCTCGTACAGCAGATGTACACAAGGCTCAACCAATTAAACCTGAAGGTTTGCACCCAGAAGTCAGCAGCGATCCCGTTCACAAGGAAGAACACGGACAAGCTCAGGATATCGGTTAGAGGTGAGCGAATCGAGTTAGTCAACACGCATCAATACCTTGGATACACCCTGGACAGAGAACTCCGGCACAGGAAGCACATCGAAAACATCAGAGACAAAGCAGGCAAGAAACTAGGATTGATGAAGCTACTCTCCAAGAAAACAAGTAGTGCAAACCCGGAGACGTTGATAAAAATTGGGAATGCCATAATAAGAAGTCGCATGGAATACGGAGGAGTGGTGTTTGGCAACGCTGCAAAAACCAATTTGGACAAGCTGCAAGTCGTTCAGAACGCGTGCATAAGGCAGGCGATGCGGTACCTACCGAGCACTCCGGTGCACGTCATGCTAGCGGAGTCAGGACAATTACCGATGATGTTGAGAATAGAAGCGCTAACGAAGAGGGAACTAGTTAGAACGACATACTTCAGAACCCCTATCATGAAGTTTGTCAGCGACGCTTTGTGCAAAGAAATGGGCAACGGTTCGTACCTAACGGAAACGGCGGAGAAGCACGTGGACTTGCTGTATCAAGTACATCCCTCAGATAAGGAACTCCCAATGAAGAAGAGAATGCGGTATTTCAGAAGTTCAGACCTTTTCATGACTGTACGCCTTAACCTAGGAGGAAATAACGTCAAGAAGGACAACGTCAGCGAGGAATCATGGAGAAGAATATACAGGGAAGAAGAAACACAACGTACAAAAATTATGAGAGGATTTTCACGGACGGATTAAAATCGGAAGCTGGAGTAGCATTCGCGGTATATGACGACAACAGGAAACGTAAAGCAGCCGAAAGCATTAACAATAACTTTACCATCACCAACGCGGAACTTCTAGCGATTCTCCAGGCGGTGGAAATAGCAAAGAAGGAAAACTACAAAAAAGCTGTGATTTTCACGGACTCAAGGAGCGCGTGGGAGATGCACCTAAACGAGGACATTATCGCAAACAACTATATCGCTTGGGAAATCTACAAGGAGCTACAAGATGCGAGAGAAAACACCATCAAAATCCAATGGATTCCAAGCCACGTTGGGATTAGAGGAAACGAAGTAGCAGATCAAGCAGCGAAGGAAAAAAGCAGGGAGAAACAGACATTCTTCAACGGACTCACCATGGCAGATGCACTGAGACTCAGCAACCTGGATGTTTGGGCAGACTGGAGCAGACGTTACAAGGAACAATCGAAATCCAAAGGATGTTGGCACTACAACCTAATGGAGACACCAGGTAGGAAAATCTGGTCACATGAGCTGCAACTGAATCTGGACGAAGTTAAAACCTTGAACAGAATAAGAAGTGGTCAAGCACTCACCAAATCCAAAAGAGCCACGTAGGGATGGGAGATAGACGATCAGTGTGATTGGTGCGAAGTAAAAGAAGACATCAAACACATCCTATATGACTGCCCAAAGTTCAATATTGAACGAAACAAGTACCCGATACTAAAATACATGAAGCCAATCGAACAAGTTCTAATCGAGCTTTGTGAAGAAGAACTCAAACAGATTACAAGATTCATCAAGGAAACCAAAAGCCAAATATAAATCAGGACAACACCATCAGCTAACAAGCGAAGACGATTGTGGCGAGATGGACCAACCTATGGTCTTAGCCTGTCGTAAAGACAAATCCAAAGAAAAAAAGTCACGCCAAGAGTGAAGCCAAGTATACCTATTGAACTGTCAAACCGGCTACCTATCATGCAAAGTAAACAAACATTACGATGCTATGAAAGGTCCACGAAAGGTATTGCAATAAAATATAAAATAAAATTGAAGAAATGATCATAAACACGCAGTGAGCATTAAATTGTCATGGGATACGTTTGCTAATGATCAGTAATGAGAATTTCTACTATTGTTTGATAAGATAATTTGACAAAATCACTGATATAATGATTCACTACAGCCGCAATTTTTTGTTCTAGCTAGAAGTCATTTGAAGTTGATATAGAAGTCCTCTGTTGCCAAGTGAAAAGAAAGGGAATCCTTCGAAAACCGTGATGCGAGTTCAACTGTTTTTCTCTTGGCGTGACTCATTATACACCGACTCTAGTTCTGATAATCGCAACGTTCGTGTCCAGTCGGTAATCTGTTTCCTATTTTTTTTTTTCGACATAACTAATTTACCTCACTAATACACTCTACATTTTTCGGTCTCCAATTTTCTTGCAGCTAGGTATATCGCATCCTCGGTTCATGCGGTCTCCACTAACATCCTCTGATGATGAATCCCACATAATTGTAAGCGAATCTTACATCCCCCGGTTGGGTGCACTTTCCCATACGAACTTCAAAATTCTCCCGTAAATCCAGATCGTAACCAAATTCGTTCAAATTTTGCACAGTTGTTGGGTATCTCAAAAAAAAAAAAAAACATTGAACAAAATAAGAAAAAAAAAATCATCACAACTACTAAACCTTAATTTCAAAATAAATGGTAAAGTTACGATAAATATATTTCCAAGCCACCGTTTATGCTTTTCCCCCGCGAAAATAAATCAAACAGCATCTCATTTTCTGCTCGACAACTGCAAACGTGTGAAAACGGATGTTGTACGAAACTGAATGCTTATTGATGTTTGCATACAACAACGGGGGAAACTTAATGTACGGTAAAATTTATTGCGTCATTATTTGTCCGACTAGTAGCCTGCTCCGCGGTACGCCGAGAGTCCCGTGGACCGATAAATGGACGACCAAAAAGCCGTGCGTGCATTCCGGTGAATAAATATTGAATCCACCGGAACGATTGGTCACCCGCTAAATTAAACGTCAGTTGCGAGAACTATAGGCTTGTATATATTTATTTTTTTAACACTGAACTGCTGCCATTCGCAAACACAAAACAAAGAAGTAAACAATTAATTATCGGAAGCTCATTAATTTGTTGCGATACCGGTTGGTTTTTAATTGATGAGAGGTTTATCGCACCGTGTGCATGCGGGATGCTGCGTCATGCTTCAGAAATGCTAAATTGAGATTGTTTTTTTTTTGGGACAAATCCATCAATCAAGCATTGTTGAAATTGTCGACCGTTTTTTGCTGTTGTACAGCTTCAAGATCAAACGAATTCTTCTCTTCTGCTCAAATAAGGTTTTAATCGCAATGAATCTCGAATCATATGTATTTTCATATTTAACGTTCGATTCCTGTTGTCAAAACCCTTTGGTTCTGTTCAATATCGGTGCTTACTATTGATGGGGCCCCCTTGTGCAACTTGTGAGAGTAGGGAAGAGTGAACACAAGAGATCTCCTCTTTGAATTTTGGATATATCTCAGCGAAAAATTGAAACATGATGCGGTTTTCGCACATACTCACGGGTGTATTATGTCATACAGTAATGCCCCGATTTTGTCAGTGCCTTTATTTTTTCCCTGGATTTGTTTTCAGTTGATCTTATTTTCCGTACTGAGTACCAAAACTACCGACGCCAATTAGGCACCTTCCACACCTGGACCCTACCATCGACCCATCAACTCATGGACCGGGGACCAACGACTTTACTTCCCGTGATCAGAAATTTTATGCCTCAGAAAATCCCGATGGTGCCTACTGAAATTGAACCTAGGCCCTTTGGGTTGAGAGGTAGTGACGCTTACGGGCCTCTTTATTGATTTTTTTTCTTATGTACTACGAAACCCATGAACTCTTTCAGTGGTCTTATTGCTGCAAAGTATACCTTAAACTTTCAATGGTCTGGAATTACAGTTATGTTAAACTATTGATCGAAAAAAGTCTAATGCGCAGAGGGGTTGACAAAATTGTATCATTACTGTAACATTATTAGGGACAGTGGAAACTCGCAGGATGAAAAGGCAATTTTCGCATCGTGAAAATTTCTCGAAGGTGAAAATTACCTATTTATGCCGCGATTTTTTTCTGTTCCTAACCCGATTTTGCCAGCCACTCTGCACACTAGACTTTTATCGTGCAATAACTTGACAAAACTGTATAGTTTGCGTCGACTTTCAATAATCTTAATAGTGATAACATTTTCTTAATTTAATCATTTAACAAAGAGTAATTTTGCATTGAAGCATATTAATGTAATATCATCAGATCGATGATACAATAGCTAAAACCAGATTAAATATGTATATAGCTTGTGCTCATTAACTTCTCATACTCTCAGCGCTAACTTGCGTTGCTAGATCGCTGCTCCTCTCTTCATACGCAGCAGCTCCGACATAATTTGCGTGACTACTCTGTTGACGGCATTTCAAGTGCCCTCCTCTCGACACATTTCATCGACGACATCTTCCGAGTTTAGGCAAGAGGTAGGCGCAGAACACTTCGATTTGCGATCTTACACAAAGCTGTTCTGCATAGTATTACCAATATTCGAGGTTTGGTAAAATTTGAGCCATTTTTGAATATTTTTTTTTAACTAGTTTGTTTATTTGGAAGGCTCAATCGCGTTAGCTTTACGGAGCCGATAGTTCATTGTTCTTTGTTTGTAACAAAATTCACTTTATTCTATGTCTAGTAGGAGTTGGGCCGAATACTCGCGGCTTACTCGAGGTTAGAGAGGTACATTGTCGAAGGATAGGATCAGGGGAGGAGCTTGTGGGTAAGGTTTTGTTGTCTCATCAGAGCGTTGTCGCCAGTATGAATGGTAGTGCGGTTCTAGTTTCGTCTGGAGTTCGACCGGCTATGGTGGCGTGGCGATGAGACTCATCGAGACGGGGGAAAAGACAAACAAAAACTATTAAAGAGAGACAAAAGACAAAGGAGTTAAATTCTTATGCTAGACATTTGAAGAAACACATAAACCGACTGCATATAGCAGATATCGCGAGTTCCCAAAACGTCTCTGATAGGAACATAGGGTTGTCTTCCTTGGGCCTCAAGGGTATTCAAAAGTCGCTCTCTGGTGGCGTAATTATCCGTACATTGCCAAACTGCGTGATAGATGTCATCGTAACCGTTTCCACACCGACAGATGTTGCTGTCCACGAGGTTTATTGTATTGAGATGAGCATCTAGCGAGTAGTGGTTGGACATAAGTCTACTCATCACGCGAATGAAGTCACGACTTAAGTAGAAGCTTTTGAATATTTTGATAAGCAAATGAATAGTTTTATTCCGTTTCCCATACACATTTTTTTAGTTTTCCCGCAAATCCAGATTATAACCAAGTTCAATCAAATTTGACAGTTATCGGGAACCTCAATACACATCTAAACAGCAGTGGAAAGTAGAGGGTTGTGGTCCCCCATACAAACATAAAACCACTAATTTTTTTTTTTTTTTTTTTTTTTTTTTTTTCTATAGTCACCTTAATTCTCTTGGGTCATTCGTGACTTGTCCGGGGGTGAGATTTGAACTCGTGACTTTGGCGTGAGAGGTATGGATGTTAACCAGTACGCCGGGGTCGCCCCCACCACTCAAAATTTTGGGTGGTTTCAAAGCATTAGATGAACGCATGGATTGTTCATGGATCCTCTTGATCAGGGAGGACAAGTCAACCAATAGAGGAGCGTCTTATATTTTAGGCAGTATCGGTAAATTCAGTTATAGGCGTCTTACATTTTTAGCAATATAGTATTGATCAAAAGTGAACGCTGAACTTATTGAGATCAATGGGGAAATTGTTGACACAATGGAACAACTAACCGTTAAATGCAGATAATCCTGAAATTTAAAAAAATTAAACATTCAGAGGATTTTACAGAGATTTTTAAGCACCGAAAGATATTTCAAACAATTTATGAGCAACATCATATTATGAGCGAATATATGGCATATGAGATTAGGATTGCTGGGCAGATGAAGATCATCAGAATAGTGCCTGATGAACCTAAAGTCACGTGAGTACCACTGAATGAAAATAGCCATCCTCAACTACAATAAGGTTACTGAACGAGTGTAAATTATTCCAACCAAGTGACTCTGCAGCTAGACTCGCAACTGAAAAATGTCAATGAAGTTATCCAGTACCATACCATCCAGCAAGTACTAATTTCTAGTACAGAAAGCCAAGTACTGCAGTCAGAGCTGGTAAACATCACTGCCGTCATGTGACGATGAGAAAACAGGTCCTCTCACTATCACGAGACGAAACTACCTATCATTAGCTTTCTTGTCATTTTTCAATTATCAAGCATTCATGAGAATAATTCTTATGCGGTTTTGACATCAACATTTCTAACTGGTTTAGATGAATTTAAACAAACCACGGTATGTAATAGGTAGAGTGAATATATTATTAGGATTTCCTCGGTACAAGTAACTTTAATAGCATTAAATGAGCTAGTAATTACGATGATCACAACACTGTCACGTTCTATCATGACAAAAAATTCGATGAGATTTTGAAGAAAATCTCTATCATCGTTTTCTCATCCAATGATAGTGACAGAAGTATGTCTGTAAATATCGTGCGAGATCTTTCATTGAAAATGACATTTACCAGCCCTGACTGCAGTATCATACCATCCCGCATGCATCATAAATCAACTATTGCATACTTCACGGCATAAATCGAGAAATTGTGCTGAATAAACATTCAAATCAAAACTTTCATCCATTAATGATATTACATATAATTTAACCTTGTATGGTGGGAAAACCAAGTGAAATGCCATTCCAGCTCTTCACCAAGAATATTCTGGAATATCAAGCACATCCAGTGCTTGAACGCCCCAACAATTCATGGTTTCTAGAGCACAAATCTCGGACATAGTTGTAACATTGCTCCTGAAATTGGAATTCTATCTTTGCTATACTGCAGCAAACATAAAGTTCAAGTTTCATCGTTGTATGTTTTGCGGGAGCTTATATTTCTGCTCTTGAAATTTCTAGATGACAGTGAGATCATCCACACTCCGCAGAGATTCACCTTAACTGTTTATCCAGAGGATTTTATGGATATGATTGATTATTGTTTCTGACTTGTTACACAATTTAAGATCTTCAGAATAAAACCCCATGAACAAGAAAATTGAAATTAAAAAAAAAAAATCGGTAGACATTATGAAGATCATTGATTATCTGGACAAATTTATGAGAATTTTGGTAACATCCCAACTAACATTTTCAGCTTTATATGCCAAGTTTTCCAACATTGTGTTGTAAAGTAGCTGAAACACGCAGAAGCTAGCAACATAGTTTTGGAGAGCGTTTACTCAACTTTTTCACAACCATTATTCAATTTGGCTGTCGCACTGAATAACAGCAGCCAATAAACGCTAATGTCACTCATATGCAAATATTAATCAACTTTCAACTTGTAGCTGCAAAACATATTAGTATAAGTAAATATATTACTCATTTGATGGCTTCTACTCAACCAACCACAATAGTGCTTTTTCAACAACTAATCAATCTGTACTCAGCTAAAAAACTGTGTTAACACTACTTTGGAAGCATTTTTACAGTCAGCTTGGTTTATTTTTAGACGTGTTCAGGTTTACAGCTTTAACTCTGCTCCTTTACAAAGCTGAAGTAACTTGTCGAGAAACGTGATTTATGTGCACTATTATGAAGCCTCTACTCAGCGATTCAATCAATTCCTCCAACAAAAAAGCGCAAACAATATTTAACCCGGCTTCCAGAGAAAGCTGTATAGTGATTATTGGAGAATCGGAAAAAGGTTGAATAAGCGCCTTTCAAGGTCGAACACAACTGAACAACAGAATAACAGCTGTTTAAAAGCGTGCAATGGAAGTGCAATAAGGGCTTGTTACAACCGTCCCAACAGCCATAAGTAGCTGATTAAGTTCGCCAGATTTTCTTATATAGAGGTTGAGTAAAGGTTGCCTCATATCGTATAACGTTTGAAGACAACTTGAGGCTGTATAAATGAAATGAGTAAAGCGTTTACATAGTGAAAATTGTTAGTTGGGATGTGAGAATATGTGAGCATCGAGTTTTCAATGGATGGAAATTTTCAGAATAATACCTGATAAACTTGATGTCTTGAAAACAGCAATATCAACAAAATTATGACAACGTGACGGCATTATTAGAGAATATCTGAGAGAAGTGATTGGAAATGATTATCAGTTAACAATCTTCAATCCTGACCAACCTGAAACCTTTAAAAAAATGATAATACCTCCTGGAAGTCATCAGGTTATTTGTGCAATATTTCAGCTTGATCAGGTATTATTCCAGCGGCGCCGGTGGTGTAATGGTAACCGTGATTACCTCTCACCCCAGTAGACCTGGCTTCAATCCCAGTCGGCACCGCCGGGATGTTCTTCAGGCATAACATAAGGGAAGTGAAGCCGTTGGTCCCCAGTCCATAAGTTGATGGGTCGATAGGTGGGGTCCAGGTGTGTGAGCTGTGAGCTGTGAGCGTTGGTAGTATTGATGCTCAGCACAGAAAAAAAAGATCGACCGAAAACAAACCAAAGGAAAAAACAAGGTATTATTATGAAGGTCTTAAACTGCCCAACAATTCAAATCACACTTCTCAGATATTTTCTCAAGATTGCTCATTAATTATTCCAAAGCAAGGTGATCATAGATGTCAAAAAATATTTCATGATATTTGTACAAGACTTCAACTTGATCAGGCATCATTCTGAAGATCTTCAACTGTACAACAAGTCAAATCATATATCTAAAATATTTATAAAGCTATTGGGTTGGTCAGAAACTATACAAAGTCCTCCAGCTGACCATCAACCTCCAAAAAAACCACCAAGATATTTGTTTTAGACTTGATCAGGTATCATTCTTAAGATTTTCAACTGCTCATCAATTAAAATAATATCTTCTAAATATTCTTTCAAACAGCAGGTTGCTCAGAAATTATTCCAAAGACCTCCAATCATATATCTCAAAAAACTCCTCAGAGTATTTTTTAAAGACTTCAGCTTGATCAGGTATCGCATTTTCAAGATATTCTCAAAGATTCAACCTCATAAATTGTGTAAAATAACACCAAGGGATAAGAAATCTCCTTGAAAACCTCAGGCTGTTTTTTTTTCAAGATTTAAAATTGATCAGATATCATTCTAAAGATATACAAGTATTCCATAATCCATATCGCATCTCTTCATAGTCTTTCATGTGTTTTAAGATCTCTATAAAGTCGTCTGGATATGTTTCCAAGAGTTCAGGTTAATCAGGTATTATTGTACTGAAGATCCTAAACTGTTCATCAATTCAAATTACATCGTTCGGATATTCTCTCTTGATGCAAGGTGGCTCCAAAGATTTTCCAAATATTATTCTTATAATAAACCCATAAAATATATAAGTATTCCAAAGACCATCAGATGATCAGAAACCTTTGTTTTCTAGGGTTCTGGTTGATCTAGTTTAGCTCTGAAAATCTTCAACTATTATACAATTGAAATCAAATTTTCAACTATGCAATGAGTTACCTGGTATAGTCCCTCACCGCTCAGGATGGCGTAGTATGGTCACCTCAGGATGCCTTTAGCCAAAATGGTAAAAAATAATCGTGTTTTCCATACTGAGTATATGAATGCTACCGACGCCAGGGAGCCAGTTCCCACAATTGGACCCTACCTATCGATCCATCAACTCATGGACCAGGGACCAACAGAGATACAGAGATTTTATGCCTCAGAAAATACCGGCTGCGTCGACCGGGATTGAACTCAGGCCCTTTGGAGTCTTAATCGAACCATTGGTTAATCAAGTCCGACCTGTGTATTTGTTTTTCTACACGGTACCTTTGTGAGAATAACATCATAACAAAAAATTGGCAATTCCGAAACCTTCACCATCCAAAAGAGATAAATTTTCCCTTCAAGTTGAAATTATAGATACTATAGATTCCATAGATAAGCGGAGGCAAAGCAGAATGTAGCCAAACGAACTGTCAGTTAGTGTAGCCAAACGAGCATGTTGTCATTATAGTGCTTTTGCGTTAGAAGTATTTTAATATTATGAGCACAAAACGCTTTCCACACTTCATATTCTGATTTGTTTCGCGGAAAACGGAAGAAGGAAATATAACGCAAACTACTCCTCGATTCATTGAGGCAAAGATTTGCTCTGCACTTCATATTGAACTTTTGCGTATGAACAAAACAAAACAAAACTGCGCAACGAAGAGCGCTTTGATTGCATGTACATTTTTCACGGATGCCAATAAAAT